>NW_027552510.1:0-79367 GCF_045843805.1 Urocitellus parryii | reverse complement strand
AAACATGAAAACGGTTACTGCAAAGGAACGGTTTAACCTAGAAGAACGAAATTGCGTGAGCCAACTGAGATTCGTGTACTGATCATTAAATGGAAGTATCATCAAGATTGGGTGAAAAAATGTTTGCTGAGATTTCAGGAAACTCGCAATTTTTTGGAAGCCTCCAACCCATTTCAATGAAAGTGATTCTCGTGAGTCTCTGCTTGGGGCTACTTCATAGCACACAAACCATAGCGATAGAACTTGGAACTACAGTATTGTGTCAAGTTTCAAAGAGCTAGCACAAACCGTGTTTGATTTAGAGTTCCAACTACATGTATCCATATGGGAAAAAACAGAGTGAAACCTAAACATGAAAACGGTTACTGCAAAAGGAACGGTTTAACTAGAAGAACGAAATTTGGTGAGCCAAGTGTGATTGGTGTACTGATCATTAAATGGGAGTATCATCAAGATTGGGTGAAAAAATGTTTGCTGAGATTTCAGGAAACTCGCAATTTTTTGGAAGCCTCCAACCATTTCAATGAAAGTGATTCTCGTCAGTCTCTGCTTGGGGCTACTTCAATAGCACACAAACCATAGCGATAGATCTTGGAACTACATTATTGTGCCAAGTTTCAACGAGCTAGCACAAACCGTTTTTGATTTTAGAGTTCCAACTACATGTATCCATATAGGAGAAAACAGAGTGAAACCTAAACATGAAAACGGTTACTGCAAAGAACGGTTTAACCTAGAAGAACGAAATTTGGTGAGCCAAGTGCGAGTGGTGTACTGATCATAAATGAAGTATCATCAAGATTTTGTGAAAAAATGTTTGCTGAGATTTCAGGAAACTCGCAGTTTTTGGAAGCTTGGCAACCCCTTTCAATGAAAGGGATTCTCGTCAGTCTCTGCTTGGGACTACTTCAATAGCACACAAACCCATAGCGATACAACTTGGAACACATTATTGTGCCAAGTTTCAAAGAGCTAGCACAAACCTTTTTTGATTTAGAGTTCCAAATACATGTATCCATATAGGAGAAAACAGAGTGAAATCTAAAATTGAAAACGGTTACTGCAAAGGAACTGTTTAACCTAGAAGAACGAAATTTGGTGAGCCAATTGGGATTGGTGTACTGATCATCAAATGGAAGTATCATCAAGATTGGGTGAAAAAAATGTTTGCTGAGATTTCAGGAAACTCGCAGTTTTTTGGAAGCTTGGCAATTTCTTTCAATGAAAGGGATTCTCGTCAGTCTCTGCTTGGGGCTACTTCAATAGCACACAAACCATAGCGATAGAACTTGGAACTACAGTATTGTGTCAAGTTTCAAAGAGCTAGCACAAACCGTGTTTGATTTAGAGTTCCAACTACATGTATCCATATAGGAGAAAACAGAGTGAAACCTAAACATGAAAACGGTTACTGCAAAGGAACGGTTTAACCTAGAAGAACGAAATTTGGTGAGCCAAGTGGGATTGGTGTACTGATCACTACCTGCAAGTATCATCAAGATTGGGTGAAAAAAATGTTTGCTGAGATTTCAGGAAAATCTTAGTTTTTTGGACGCTTGGCAACCCCTTTCAATGAAAGTGATTCTAGTCAGTCTCTGCTTGGGGCTACTTCAATAGCACACAAACCATAGCGATAGAACTTGGAACTACATTATTGTGCCAAGTTTCAAAGAGCTTGCACAAACCGTGTTTGATTTAGAGTTCCAACTACATGTATCCATATAGGAAAAAACAGAGTGAAACCCTATACATGAAAACGGGTTACTGCAAAGGAACGGTTTAACCTAGAAGAACGAAATTTAGTGAGCCAAGTGGGATTCGTGTACTGATCACTACCTGCAAGTATCATCAAGATTGGGTGAAAAAATGTTTGCTGAGATTTCAGGAAACTCGCAGTTTTTTGGAAGCCTGGCAACCCTTTCAATGAAAGGGATTCTCGTCAGTCACTGCTTGGGGCTACTTCCATAGCACACAAACCATAGCGATAGAACTTGGAACTACATTATTGTGCCAAGTTTCAAAGAGCTAGCACAAACCGTGTTTGATTTAGAGTTCCAACTACATGTATCCATATAGGAGAAAACAGAGTGAAACCTAAACATGAAAACGGTTACTGCAAAGGAACGGTTTAACCTAGAAGAACGAAATTTGGTGAGCCAACTGAGATTCGTGTACTGATCATTAAATGGAAGTATCATCAAGATTGGGTGAAAAAATGTTTGCTGAGATTTCAGGAAACTCGCAATTTTTGGAAGCCTCCAACCCATTTCAATGAAAGTGATTCTCGTGAGTCTCTGCTTGGGGCTACTTCAATGCACACAAACCATAGCGATAGAACTTGGAACTACAGTATTGTGTCAAGTTTCAAAGAGCTAGCACAAACCGTGTTTGATTTAGAGTTCCAACTACATGTATCCATAATGGGAAAAAAACAGAGTGAAACCTAAACATGAAAACGGTTTCTGCAAAGGAACGGTTTAACCTAGAAGAACGAAATTTGGTGAGCCAAGTGTGATTGGTGTACTGATCATAAAATGGGAGTATCATCAAGATTGGGTGAAAAAATGTTTGCTGAGATTTCAGGAAACTCGCAATTTTTTGGAAGCCTCCAACCCATTTCAATGAAAGTGATTCTCGTCAGTCTCTGCTTGGGGCTACTTCAATAGCACACAAACCATAGCGATAGATCTTGGAACTACATTATTGTGCCAAGTTTCAACGAGCTAGCACAAACCGTTTTTGATTTAGAGTTCCAACTACATGTATCCATATAGGAGAAAACAGAGTGAAACCTAAACATGAAAACGGTTACTGCAAAGGAACGGTTTAACCTAGAAGAACGAAATTTGGTGAGCCAAGTGCGAGTGGTGTACTGATCACTACCTGCAAGTATCATCAAGATTGGGTGAAAAAATGTTTGCTGAGATTTCAGGAAACTCGCAGTTTTTTGGAAGCTTGGCAACCCCTTTCAATGAAAGAGATTCTCGTCAGTCTCTGCTTGGGGCTACTTCAATAGCACACAAACCATAGCGATAGAACTTGGAACTACATTATTGTGCCAAGTTTCAAAGAGCTAGCACAAACCGTGTTTGATTTAGAGTTCCAAATACATGTATCTACATAGGAGAAAACAGAGTGAAACCTAAACATGAAAACGGTTACTGCAAAGGAACGGTTTAACCTAGAAGAACGAAATTTAGTGTGCCAAGTGGGATTCGTGTACTGATCACTACCTGCAAGTATCATCAAGATTTTGTGAAAAATGTTTGCTGAGGATTTCAGGAAACTCGCAGTTTTTTGGAAGCTTGGCAACCCCTTTCAATGAAAGAGATTCTCGTCAGTCTCTGCTTGGGGCTACTTCAATAGCACACAAACCATAGCGATAGAACTTGGAACTACAGTATTGTGTCAAGTTTCAAAGAGCTAGCACAAACCGTTTTTGATTTAGAGTTCCAACTACATGTATCCATATGGGAAAAAACAGAGTGAAACCTAAACATGAAAACGGTTACTGCAAAGGAACGTTTTAACCTAGAAGAACGAAATTTGGTGAGCCAAGTGTGATTGGTGTACTGATCATTAAATGGGAGTATCATCAAGATTGGGTGAAAAAATGTTTGCTGAGATTTCAGGAAACTCACAATTTTTTGGAAGCCTCCAACCCATTTCAATGAAAGTGATTCTCGTCAGTCTCTGCTTGGGGCTACTTCAATAGCACACAAACCATAGCGATAGAACTTGGAACTACATTATTGTGCCAAGTTTCAACGAGCTAGCACAAACCGTTTTTGATTTAGAGTTCCAACTACATGTATCCATATAGGAGAAAACAGAGTGAAAACCTAAACATGAAAACGGTTACTGCAAAGGAACGGTTTAACCTAGAAGAACGAAATTTGGTGAGCCAAGTGCGATTGGTGTACTGATCATAAAATGGAAGTATCATCAAGATTTTGTGAAAAAATGTTTGCTGAGATTTCAGGAAACTCGCAGTTTTTGGAAGCTTGGCAACCCCTTTCAATGAAAGGGATTCTCGTCAGTCTCTCCTTGGGGCTACTTCAATAGCACACTAACCATAGCGACACAACTTGGAACTACATTATTGTGCCAAGTTTCAAAGAGCTAGCACAAACCTTTTTTGATTTAGAGTTTCCAAATACATGTATCCATATAGCAGAAAACAGAGTGAAATCTAAAATTGAAAACGGTTACTGCAAAGGAACTGTTTAAACCTAGAAGAACGAAATTTGGTGTGCCAATTGGGATTGGTGTACTGATCATCAAATGGAAGTATCATCAAGATTGGGTGAAAAAAATGTTTGCTGAGATTTCAGGAAACTCGCAGTTTTTTGGAAGCTTGGCAACCTCTTTGAATGAAAGGGATTCTCGTCAGTCTCTGCTTGGGGCTACTTCAATAGCACACAAACCATAGCGATAGAACTTGGAACTACATTATTGTGCCAAGTTTCAACGAGCTAGCACAAACCGTGTTTGATTTAGAGTTCCAACTACATGTATCCATATAGGAGAAAACAGAGTGAAACCTAAACATGAAAACGGTTACTGCAAAGGAACGGTTTAACCTAGAAGAACGAAATTTAGTGAGCCAAGTGGGATTCGTGTACTGATCACTACCTGCAAGAATCATCAAGATTGGGTGAAAAAATGTTTGCTGAGATTTCAGGAAACTCGCAGTTTTTTGGATGCCTGGCAACCTCTTTCAATGAAAGCGATTCTCGTCAGTCTCTGCTTGGGGCTACTTCAATAGCACACAAACCATACCTATAGATCTTGGATGTACATTATTTTGTCAAGTTTCAAAGAGCTAGCACAAACCGTGTTTGACTTAGAGTTCCAACTACATGTATCCATATAGGAGAAAACAGAGTGAAACTAAAGATGAAAATGGTTACTGCAAAGGAACGGTTTAACTAGAAGAACGAAATTTAGTGAGCCAAGTGGATTCGTGTACTGATCACTACCTGCAAGTATCATCAAGATTGGGTGAAAAAATGTTTGCTGAGATTTCAGGAAACTCGCAGTTTTTTGGAAGCCTGGCATCCCCTTTCAATGAAAGGGATTCTCGTCAGTCACTGCTTGGGGCTACTTCCATAGCACACAAACCATAGCGATAGAACTTGGAACTACATTATTGTGCCAAGTTTCAAAGAGCTAGCACAAACCGTGTTTGATTTAGAGTTCCAACTACATGTATCCATATAGGAGAAAACAGAGTGAAACCTAAACATGAAAACGGTTACTGCAAAGGAACGGTTTAACCTAGAAGAACGAAATTTGGTGAGCCAACTGAGATTCGTGTACTGATCATTAAATGGAAGTATCATCAAGATTGGTTGAAAAAATGTTTGCTGAGATTTCAGGAAACTCGCAATTTTTTGGAAGCCTCCAACCCATTTCAATGAAAGTGATTCTCGTGAGTCTCTGCTTGGGGCTACTTCAATAGCACACAAACCATAGCGATAGAACTTGGAACTACAGTATTGTGTCAAGTTTCAAAGAGCTAGCACAAACCGTGTTTGATTTAGAGTTCCAACTACTTGTATCCATATGGGAAAAAACAGAGTGAAACCTAAACATGAAACGGTTACTGCAAAGGAACGGTTTAACCTAGAAGAACGAAATTTGGTGAGCCAAGTGTGATTGGTGTACTGATCATTAAATGGGAGTATCATCAAGATTGGGTGAAAAAATGTTTGCTGAGATTTCAGGAAACTCGCAATTTTTTGGAAGCCTCCAACCCATTTCAATGAAAGTGATTCTCGTCAGTCTCTGCTTGGGGCTACTTCAATAGCACACAAACCATAGCGATAGATCTTGGAACTACATTATTGTGCCAAGTTTCAACGAGCTAGCACAAACCGTTTTTGATTTAGAGTTCCAACTACATGTATCCATATAGGAGAAAACAGAGTGAAACCTAAACATGAAAACGGTTACTGCAAAGGAACGGTTTAACCTAGAAGAACGAAATTTGGTGAGCCAAGTGCGAGTGGTGTACTGATCATAAAATGGAAGTATCATCAAGATTTTGTGAAAAAATGTTTGCTGAGATTTCAGGAAACTCGCAGTTTTTTGGAAGCTTGGGCAACCCCTTTCAATGAAAGGGATTCTCGTCAGTCTCTGCTTGGGACTACTTCAATAGCACACAAACCATAGCGATACAACTTGGAACTACATTATTGTGCCAAGTTTCAAAGAGCTAGCACAAACCTTTTTTGATTTAGAGTTCCAACTACATGTATCCATATAGGAGAAACAGAGTGAAATCTAAAATTGAAAACGGTTACTGCAAAGGAACTGTTTAACCTAGAAGAACGAAATTTGGTGAGCCAATTGGGATTGGTGTACTGATCATCAAATGGAAGTATCATCAAGATTGGGTGAAAAAAATGTTTGCTGAGATTTCAGGAAACTCGCAGTTTTTTGGAAGCTTGGCAATTCTTTCAATGAAAGGGATTCTCGTCAGTCTCTGCTTGGGGCTACTTCAATAGCACACAAACATAGCGATAGAACTTGGAACTACAGTATTGTGTCAAGTTTCAAAGAGCTAGCACAAACCGTGTTTGATTTAGAGTTCCAACTACATGTATCCATATAGGAGAAAACAGAGTGAAACCTAAACATGAAAACGGTTACTGCAAAGGAACGGTTTAACCTAGAAGAACGAAATTTGGTGAGCCAAGTGGGATTGGTGTACTGATCACTACCTGCAAGTATCATCAAGATTGGGTGAAAAAATGTTTGCTGAGATTTCAGGAAAATCTTAGTTTTTTGGACGCTTGGCAACCCCTTTCCAATGAAAGTGATTCTAGTCAGTCTCTGCTTGGGGCTACTTCAATAGCACACAAACCATAGCGATAGAACTTGGAACTACATTATTGTGCCAAGTTTCAAAGAGCTTGCACAAACCGTGTTTGATTTAGAGTTCCAACTACATGTATCCATATAGGAAAAAACAGAGTGAAACCTATACATGAAACGGTTACTGCAAAGGAACGGTTTAACCTAGAAGAACGAAATTTAGTGAGCCAAGTGGGATTCGTGTACTGATCACTACCTGCAAGTATCATCACGATTGGGTGAAAAATGTTTGCTGAGATTTCAGGAAACTCGCAGTTTTTTCTAAGCCTGGCAACCCCTTTCAATGAAAGGGATTCTCGTCAGTCACTGCTTGGGGCTACTTCCATAGCACACAAACCATAGCGATAGAACTTGGAACTACATTATTGTGCCAAGTTTCAAAGAGCTAGCACAAACCGTGTTTGATTTAGAGTTCCAACTACATGTATCCATATAGGAGAAAACAGAGTGAAACCTAAACATGAAAACGGGTTACTGCAAAGGAACGGTTTAACCTAGAAGAACGAAATTTGGTGAGCCAACTGAGATTCGTGTACTGATCATTAAATGGAAGTATCATCAAGATTGGGTGAAAAATGTTTGCTGAGATTTCAGGAAACTCGCAATTTTTTGGAAGCCTCCAACCCATTTCAATGAAAGTGATTCTCGTGAGTCTCCTGCTTGGGGCTACTTCAATAGCACACAAACCATAGCGAGAGAACTTGGAACTACAGTATTGTGTCAAGTTTCAAAGAGCTAGCACAAACCGTTTTTGATTTAGAGTTCCAACTACATGTATCCATATAGGAGAAACAGAGTGAAACCTAAACATGAAAACGGTTACTGCAAAGGAACGGTTTAACCTAGAAGAACGAAATTTGGTGAGCCAAGTGCGAGTGGTGTACTGATCATAAAATGGAAGTATCATCAAGATTTTGTGAAAAATGTTTGCTGAGATTTCAGGAAACTCGCAGTTTTTTGGAAGCTTGGCAACCCCTTTCAATGAAAGGGATTCTCGTCAGTCTCGCTTGGGACTACTTCAATAGCACACAAACCATAGCGATACAACTTGGAACTACATTATTGTGCCAAGTTTCAAAGAGCTAGCACAAACCGTGTTTGATTTAGAGTTCCAACTACATGTATCCATATAGGAGAAAACAGAGTGAAATCTAAACATGAAAACGGTTACTGCAAAGGAACGGTTAACCTAGATGAACGAAATTTGGTGAGCCAACTGAGATTCGTGTACTGATCACTACCTGCAAGTATCATCAATATTGGGTGAAAAAATGTTTGCTGAGATTTCAGGAAACTCGCAGTTTTTGGAAGCCTGGCAACCCCTTTCAATGAAAGGGATTCTCGTCAGTCTCTGCTTGGGGCTACTTCAATAGCACAGAAATCATAGCGATAGAACTTGGAACTACATTATTGTGCCAAGTTTCAACGAGCTAGCACAAACCGTGTTTGATTTAGAGTTCCAACTACATGTATCCATATAGGAGAAAACAGAGTGAAACCTAAACATGAAAACGGTTACTGCAAAGGAACGGTTTAACCTAGAAGAACGAAATTTAGTGAGCCAAGTGGGATTCGTGTACTGATCACTACCAGCAAGAATCATCAAGATTGGGTGAAAAAATGTTTGCTGAGATTTCAGGAAACTCGCAGTTTTTTGGAAGCTTGGCAACCCCTTTCAATGAAAGAGATTCTCGTCAGTCTCTGCTTGGGGCTACATGAATAGCACACAAACCATAGCGATAGAACTTGGAACTACAGTATTGTGTCAAGTTTCAAAGAGCTAGCACAAACCGTGTTTGATTTAGAGTTCCAACTACATGTATCCATATAGGAGAAAACAGAGTGAAACCTAAACATGAAAAAGGTTACTGCAAAGGAACGGTTTAACCTAGAAGAACGAAATTTGGTGAGCCAACTGAGATTCGTGTACTGATCACTACCTGCAAGTATCATCAAGATTGGGATAAAAAGTGTTTGCTGAGATTAGAGGAAACTCGCAGTTTTTTGGAAGCCTGGCAACCCCTTTCTATGAAAAGGAATCTCGTCAGTCTCTGCTTGGGGCTACTTCAATAGCACACAAACCATAGCGATACAACTTGGAACTACATTATTGTGTCAAGTTTCAAAGAGCTAGCACAAACCGTGTTTGATTTAGAGTTTCCAACTACATGTATCCATATAGGAGAAAACAGAGTGAAACCTAAACATGAAAACGGTTACTGCAAAGGAACGGTTTAACCTAGAAGAACGAAATTTGGTGAGCCAAGTGGGATTGGTGTACTGATCACTACCTGCAAGTATCATCAAGATTGGGTGAAAAAATGTTTGCTGAGATTTCAGGAAAATCTTAGTTTTTTGGAAGCTTGGCAACCCCTTTCAATGAAAGTGATTCTCGTCAGTCTCTGCTTGGGGCTACTTCAATAGCACACAAACCATAGCGATAGAACTTGGAACTACATTATTGTGCCAAGTTTCAAAGAGCTTGCACAAACCGTGTTTTACTTAGAGTTCCAACTACATGTATCCATATAGGAGAAAACAGAGTGAAGCCTAAAGATGAAAACGGTTACTGCAAAGGAACGGTTTAACCTAGAAGAACGAAATTTAGTTAGCCAAGTGGGATTCGTGTACTGATCACTACCTGCAAGTATCATCAATATTGGGTGAAAAAATGTTTGCTGAGATTTCAGGAAACTCGCAGTTTTTTGGATGCCTGGCAACCTCTTTCAATGAAGGGATTCTCGTCAATCTGCTTGGGGCTACTTCAATAGCACACAAACCATACCTATAGATCTTGGAAATACATTATTGTGTCAAGTTTCAAAGAGCTAGCACAAACCGTGTTTGATTTAGAGTTCCAACTACATGTATCCATATAGGAGAAAACAGAGTGAAACCTAAACATGAAAACGGTTACTGCAAAGGAACGGTTTAACCTAGAAGAACGAAATTTGGTGAGCCAAGTGTGATTGGTGTACTGATCATTAAATGGGAGTATCATCAAGATTGGGTGAAAAAATGTTTGCTTAGATTTCAGAAACTCGCAATTTTTGGAAGCCTCCAAACCATTTCAATGAAAGTGATTCTCGTCAGTCTCTGCTTGGGGCTACTTCAATAGCACACAAACCATAGCGATAGAACTTGGAACTACATTATTGTGCCAAGTTTCAACGAGCTAGCACAAACAGTTTTTGATTTAGAGTTCCAACTACATGTATCCATATAGGAGAAAACAGAGTGAAACCTAAACATGAAAACGGTTACTGCAAAGGAACGGTTTAACCTAGAAGAACGAAATTTGGTGAGCCAAGTGCGATTGGTGTACTGATCATAAAATGGAAGTATCATCAAGATTTTGTGAAAAATGTTTGCTGAGATTTCAGGAAACTCGCAGTTTTTTGGAAGCTTGGCAACCCCTTTCAATGAAAGGGATTCTCGTCAGTCTCTGCTTGGGGCTACTTAAATAGCACACAAACCATAGCGATACAACTTGGAACTACATTATGGTGCCAAGTTTCAAAGAGCTAGCACAAACCTTTTTTGATTTAGAGTTCCAACTACATGTATCCATATAGGAGAAAACAGAGTGAAATCTAAAATTGAAAACGGTTACTGCAAAGGAACTGTTTAACCTAGAAGAACGAAATTTGGTGAGCCAATTGGGATTGGTGTACTGATCATCAAATGGAAGTATCATCAAGATTGGGTGAAAAAAATGTTTGCTGAGATTTCAGGAAACTCGCAGTTTTTTGGAAGCTTGGCAATTTCTTTCAATGAAAGGGATTCTCGTCAGTCTCTGCTTGGGGCTACTTCAATAGCACACAAACAATAGCGATAGAACTTGGAACTACATTATTGTGCCAAGTTTCAACGAGCTAGCACCAACCGTTTTGATTTAGAGTTCCAACTACATGTATCCATATAGGAGAAAACAGAGTGAAACCTAAACATGAAAACGGTTACTGCAAAGGAACGGTTTAACCTAGAAGAACGAAATTTGGTGAGCCAAGTGCGATTGGTGTACTGATCATAAAATAGAAGTATCATCAAGATTTGTGAAAAAATGTTTGCTGAGATTTCAGGAAACTCGCAGTTTTTTGGAAGCTTGGCAACCTCTTTCAATGAAAGGGATTCTCGTCATTCTCTGCTTGGGGCTACTTCAATAGCACACAAACCATAGCGATACAACTTGGGAACTACATTATTGTGCCAAGTTTCAAAGAGCTAGCACAAACCGTGTTTGATTTAGAGTTCCAACTACATGTATCCATATAGGAGAAAACAGAGTGAAACCTAAACATGAAAACGGTTACTGCAAAGGAACTGTTTAATCTAGAAGAACGAAATGTGGTGAGCCAAGTGTGATTGGTGTACTGATCATTAAATTTGAGTATCATCAAGATTGGGTGAAAAATGTTTGCTGAGATTTCAGGAAACTCGCAATTTTTTGGAAGCCTCCAAACCATTTCAATGAAAGTGATTCTCGTCAGTCTCTGCTTGGGGCTACTTCAATAGCACACAAACCATAGCGATAGAACTTGGAACTACATTATTGTGCCAAGTTTCAAAGAGCTAGCACAAACCGTGTTTGATTTAGAGTTCCAACTACATGTATCCATATAGGAGAAAACAGAGTGAAACCTAAACATGAAAACGGTTACTGCAAAGGACGGTTTAACCTAGAAGAACGAAATTTGGTGAGCCAAGTGAGATTCGTGTAGTGATCACTACCTGCAAGTATCATCAATATTGGGTGAAAAAATGTTTGCTGAGATTGCAGGAAACTCGCAGTTTTTTGGAAGCCTGGCAACCTCTTTCAATGAAAGGGATTCTCGTCAGTCTCTGCTTGGGGCTACTTCAATAGCACACAAACCATACCTATAGATCTTGGAAATACATTATTGTGTCAAGTTTCAAAGAGCTAGCACAAACCGTGTTTGATTTAGAGTTCCAACTAACATGTATCCATATAGGAGAAACAGAGTGAAACCTAAACATGAAAACGGTTACTGCAAAGGAACGGTTTAACCTAGAAGAACGAAATTTGGTGAGCCAAGTGTGATTGGTGTACTGATCATTAAATGGGAGTATCATCAAGATTGGGTGAAAAAATGTTTGCTGAGATTTCAGGAAACTCGCAATTTTTTGGAAGCCTCCAACCCATTTCAATGAAAGTGATTCTCGTCAGTCTCTGCTTGGGCTACTTCAATAGCACACAAACCATAGCGATAGAACTTGGAACTACATTATTGTGAGAAGTTTCAACGAGCTAGCACAAACCGTTTTTGATTTAGAGTTCCAACTACATGTATCCATATAGGAGAAAACAGAGTGAAACCTAAACATGAAAACGGTTACTGCAAAGGAACGGTTTAACCTAGAAGAACGAAATTTGCTGAGCCAAGTGCGATTGGTGTACTGATCATAAAATGGAAGTATCATCAAGATTTTGTGAAAAAATGTTTGCTGAGATTTCAGGAAACTCGCAGTTTTTTGGAAGCTTGGCAACCACTTTCAATGAAAGGGATTCTCGTCAGTCTCTGCTTGGGGCCTACTTCAATAGCACACAAACCATAGCGATACAACTTGGAACTACATTATTGTGCCAAGTTTCAAAGAGCTAGCACAAACCGTGTTTGATTTAGAGTTCCAACTACATGTATCCATATAGGAGAAAACAGAGTGAAATCTAAAATTGACGGTTACTGCAAGGGAACTGTTTAACCTAGAAGAACGAAATTTGGTGAGCCAATTGGATTGGTGTACTGATCATCAAATGGAAGTATCATCAAGATTGGGTGAAAAAAATGTTTGCTGAGATTTCAGGAAACTCGCAGTTTTTTGGAAGCTTGGCAACCTCTTTGAATGAAAGGGATTCTCGTTAGTCTCTGCTTGGGGCTACTTCAATAGCACACAAACCATAGCGATAGAACTTGGAACTACATTATTGTGCCAAGTTCAACGAGCTAGCACAAACCGTGTTTGATTTAGAGTTCCAACTACATGTATCCATATAGGAGAAAACAGAGTGAAACCTAAACATGAAAACGGTTACTGCAAAGGAACGGTTTAACCTAGAAGAACGAAATTTAGTGAGCCAAGTGGGATTCGTGTACTGATCACTACCAGCAAGAATCATCAAGATTGGGTGAAAAATGTTTGCTGAGATTTCAGGAAACTCGCAGTTTTTTGGAAGCTTGGCAACCCCTTTCAATGAAAGAGATTCTCGTCAGTCTCTGCTTGGGGCTACATGAATAGCACACAAACCATAGCGATAGAACTTGGAACTACAGTATTGTGTCAAGTTTCAAAGAGCTAGCACAAACCGTGTTTGATTTAGAGTTCCAACTACATGTATCCTATAGGAGAAAACAGAGTGAAACCTAAACATGAAAAAGGTTACTGCAAAGGAACGGTTTAACCTAGAAGAACGAAATTTGGTGAGCCAACTGAGATTCGTGTACTGATCACTACCTGCAAGTATCATCAAGATTGGGATAAAAAGTGTTTGCTGAGATTAGAGGAAAACTCGCAGTTTTTTGGAAGCCTGGCAACCCCTTTCTATGAAAAGGAATCTCGTCCAGTCTCTGCTTGGGGCTACTTCAATAGCACACAAACCATAGCGATACAACTTGGAACTACATTATTGTGTCAATTTTCAAAGAGCTATCACAAACCGTGTTTTGATTTAGAGTTCCAACTACATGTATCCATATAGGAGAAAACAGAGTGAAACCTAAACATGAAAACGGTTACTGCAAAGGAACGGTTTAACCTAGAAGAACGAAATTTGGTGAGCCAAGTGGGATTGGTGTACTGATCACTACCTGCAAGTATCATCAAGATGGGTGAAAAAATGTTTGCTGAGATTTCAGGAAAATCTTAGTTTTTTGGAAGCTTGGCAACCCCTTTCAATGAAAGTGATTCTCGTCAGTCTCTGCTTGGGGCTACTTCAATAGCACACAAACCATAGCGATAGAACTTGGAACTACATTATTGTGCCAAGTTTCAAAGAGCTTGCACAAACCGTGTTTGACTTAGAGTTCCAACTACATGTATCCATATAGGAGAAAACAGAGTGAAGCCTAAAGATGAAAACGGTTACTGCAAAGGAACGGTTTAACCTAGAAGAACGAAATTTAGTTAGCCAAGTGGGATTCGTGTACTGATCACTACCTGCAAGTATCATCAATATTGGGTGAAAAAATGTTTGCTGAGATTTCAGGAAACTCGCAGTTTTTTGGATGCCTGGCAACCTCTTTCAATGAAAGGGATTCTCGTCAATCTGCTTGGGGCTACTTCAATAGCACACAAACCATACCTATAGATCTTGGAAATACATTATTGTGTCAAGTTTCAAAGAGCTAGCACAAACCGTGTTTGATTTAGAGTTCCAACTACATGTATCCATATAGGAGAAAACAGAGTGAAACCTAAACATGAAAACGGTTACTGCAAAGGAACGGTTTAACCTAGAAGAACGAAATTTGGTGAGCCAAGTGTGATTGGTGTACTGATCATTAAATGGAGTATCATCAAGATTGGGTGAAAAAATGTTTGCTTAGATTTCAGGAAACTCGCAATTTTTTGGAAGCCTCCAACCCATTTCAATGAAAGTGATTCTCGTCAGTCTCTGCTTGGGGCTACTTCAATAGCACACAAACCATAGCGATAGAACTTGGAACTACATTATTGTGCCAAGTTTCAACGAGCTAGCACAAACCGTGTTTGACTTAGAGTTCCAACTACATGTATCCATATAGGAGAAAACAGAGTGAAATCTAAAATTGAAAACGGTTACTGCAAAGGAACTGTTTAACCTAGAAGAACGAAATTTGGTGAGCCAATTGGGATTGGTGTACTGATCATCAAATGGAAGTATCATCAAGATTGGGTGAAAAAAATGTTTGCTGAGATTTCAGGAAACTCGCAGTTTTTTGGAAGCTTGGCAATTTCTTTCAATGAAAGGGATTCTCGTCAGTCTCTGCTTGGGGCTACTTCAATAGCACACAAACAATAGCGATAGAACTTGGAACTACATTATTGTGCCAAGTTTCAACGAGCTAGCACCAACCGTTTTTGATTTAGAGTTCCAACTACATGTATCCATATAGGAGAAAACAGAGTGAAACCTAAACATGAAAACGGTTACTGCAAAGGAACGGTTTAACCTAGAAGAACGAAATTTGGTGAGCCAAGTGCGATTGGTGTACTGATCATAAAATAGAAGTATCATCAAGATTTTGTGAAAAAATGTTTGCTGAGATTTCAGGAAACTCGCAGTTTTTTGGAAGCTTGGCAACCTCTTTCAATGAAAGGGATTCTCGTCATTCTCTGCTTGGGGCTACTTCAATAGCACACAAACCATAGCGATACAACTTGGAACTTACATTATTGTGCCAAGTTTCAAAAGAGCTAGCACAAACCGTGTTTGATTTAGAGTTCCAACTACATGTATCCATATAGGAGAAAACAGAGTGAAACCTAAACATGAAAACGGTTACTGCAAAGGAACTGTTTAATCTAGAAGAACGAAATGTGGTGAGCCAAGTGTGATTGGTGTACTGATCATTAAATTTGAGTATCATCAAGATTGGGTGAAAAAATGTTTGCTGAGATTTCAGGAAACTCGCAATTTTTTGGAAGCCTCCAAACCATTTCAATGAAAGTGATTCTCGTCAGTCTCTGCTTGGGGCTACTTCAATAGCACACAAACCATAGCGATAGAACTTGGAACTACATTATTGTGCCAAGTTTCAAAGAGCTAGCACAAACCGTGTTTGATTTAGAGTTCCAACTACATGTATCCATATAGGAGAAAACAGAGTGAAACCTAAACATGAAAACGGTTACTGCAAAGGAACGGTTTAACCTAGAAGAACGAAATTTGGTGAGCCAAGTGAGATTCGTGTAGTGATCACTACCTGCAAGTATCATCAATATTGGGTGAAAAAATGTTTGCTGAGATTGCAGGAAACTCGCAGTTTTTTGGATGCCTGGCAACCTCTTTCAATGAAAGGGATTCTCGTCAGTCTCTGCTTGGGGCTACTTCAATAGCACACAAACCATACCTATAGATCTTGGAAATACATTATTGTGTCAAGTTTCAAAGAGCTAGCACAAACCGTGTTTGATTTAGAGTTCCAACTACATGTATCCATATAGGAGAAAACAGAGTGAAACCTAAACATGAAAACGGTTACTGCAAAGGAACGGTTTAACCTAGAAGAACGAAATTTGGTGAGCCAAGTGTGATTGGTGTACTGATCATTAAATGGGAGTATCATCAAGATTGGGTGAAAAAATGTTTGCTGAGATTTCAGGAAACTCGCAATTTTTGGAAGCCTCCAACCCATTTCAATGAAAGTGATTCTCGTCAGTCTCTGCTTGGGGCTACTTCAATAGCACACAAACCATAGCGATAGAACTTGGAACTACATTATTGTGAGAAGTTTCAACGAGCTAGCACAAACCGTTTTGATTTAGAGTTCCAACTACATGTATCCATATAGGAGAAAACAGAGTGAAACCTAAACATGAAAACGGTTACTGCAAAGGAACGGTTTAACCTAGAAGAACGAAATTTGCTGAGCCAAGTGCGATTGGTGTACTGATCATAAAATGGAAGTATCATCAAGATTTTGTGAAAAAATGTTTGCTGAGATTTCAGGAAACTCGCAGTTTTTTGGAAGCTTGGCAACCACTTTCAATGAAAGGGATTCTCGTCAGTCTCTGCTTGGGGCTACTTCAATAGCACACAAACCATAGCGATACAACTTGGAACTACATTATTGTGCCAAGTTTCAAGAGCTAGCACAAACCGTGTTTGATTTAGAGTTCCAACTACATGTATCCATATAGGAGAAAACAGAGTGAAATCTAAAATTGACGGTTACTGCAAGGGAACTGTTTAACCTAGAAGAACGAAATTTGGTGAGCCAATTGGGATTGGTGTACTGATCATCAAATGGAAGTATCATCAAGATTGGGTGAAAAAAATGTTTGCTGAGATTTCAGGAAACTCGCAGTTTTTTGGAAGCTTGGCAACCTCTTTGAATGAAAGGGATTCTCGTTAGTCTCTGCTTGGGCTACTTCAATAGCACACAAACCATAGCGATAGAACTTGGAACTACATTATTGTGCCAAGTTTCAACGAGCTAGCACAAACGTGTTTGATTTAGAGTTCCAACTACATGTATCCATATAGGAGAAAACAGAGTGAAACCTAAACATGAAAACGGTTACTGCAAAGGAACGGTTTAACCTAGAAGAACGAAATTTAGTGAGCCAAGTGGGATTCGTGTACTGATCACTACCAGCAAGAATCATCAAGATTGGGTGAAAAATGTTTGCTGAGATTTCAGGAAACTCGCAGTTTTTTGGAAGCTTGGCAACCCCTTTCAATGAAAGAGATTCTCGTCAGTCTCTGCTTGGGGCTACATGAATAGCACACAAACCATAGCGATAGAACTTGGAACTACAGTATTGTGTCAAGTTTCAAAGAGCTAGCACAAACCGTGTTTGATTTAGAGTTCCAACTACATGTATCCATATAGGAGAAAACAGAGTGAAACCTAAACATGAAAAAGGTTACTGCAAAGGAACGGTTTAACCTAGAAGAACGAAATTTGGTGAGCCAACTGAGATTCGTGTACTGATCACTACCTGCAAGTATCATCAAGATTGGGATAAAAAGTGTTTGCTGAGATTAGAGGAAACTCGCAGTTTTTTGAAGCCTGGCAACCCCTTTCTATGAAAAGGAATCTCGTCAGTCTCTGCTTGGGGCTACTTCAATAGCACACAAACCATAGCGATACAACTTGGAACTACATTATTGTGTCAAGTTTCAAAGAGCTAGCACAAACCGTGTTTGATTTAGAGTTCCAACTACATGTATCCATATAGGAGAAAACAGAGTGAAACCTAAACATGAAAACGGTTACTGCAAAGGAACGGTTTAACCTAGAAGAACGAAATTTGGTGAGCCAAGTGGGATTGGTGTACTGATCACTACCTGCAAGTATCATCAAGATTGGGTGAAAAAATGTTTGCTGAGATTTCAGGAAAATCTTAGTTTTTTGGAAGCTTGGCAACCCCTTTCAATGAAGTGATTCTCGTCAGTCTCTGCTTGGGGCTACTTCAATAGCACACAAACCATAGCGATAGAACTTGGAACTACATTATTGTGCCAAGTTTCAAAGAGCTTGCACAAACCGTGTTTGATTTAGAGTTCCAACTACATGTATCCATATAGGAGAAAACAGAGTGAAACCTAAACATGAAAACGGTTACTGCAAAGGAACGGTTTAACCTAGAAGAACGAAATTTGGTGAGCCAAGTGTGATTGGTGTACTGATCATTAAATGGGAGTATCATCAAGATTGGGTGAAAAAATGTTTGCTTAGATTTCAGGAAACTCGCAATTTTTTGGAAGCCTCCAACCCATTTCAATGAAAGTGATTCTCGTCAGTCTCTGCTTGGGGCTACTTCAATAGCACACAAACCATAGCGATAGAACTTGGAACTACATTATTGTGCCAAGTTTCAACGAGCTAGCACAAACCGTTTTTGATTTAGAGTTCCAACTACATGTATCCATATAGGAGAAAAGAGAGTGAAAACCTAAACATGAAAACGGTTACTGCAAAGGAACGGTTTAACCTAGAAGAACGAAATTTGGTGAGCCAAGTGCGATTGGTGTACTGATCATAAAATGGAAGTATCATCAAGATTTTGTGAAAAAATGTTTGCTGAGATTTCAGGAAACTCGCAGTTTTTTGGAAGCTTGGCAACCCCTTTCAATGAAAGGGATTCTCGTCAGTCTCTGCTTGGGCTACTTAAATAGCACACAAACCATAGCGATACAACTTGGAACTACGTTATGGTGCCAAGTTTCAAAGAGCTAGCACAAACCTTTTTTGATTTAGAGTTCCAACTACATGTATCCATATAGGAGAAAACAGAGTGAAATCTAAAATTGAAAACAGTTACTGCAAAGGAACTGTTTAACCTAGAAGAACGAAATTTGGTGAGCCAATTGGGATTGGTGTACTGATCATCAAATGGAAGTATCATCAAGATTGGGTGAAAAAAATGTTTGCTGAGATTTCAGGAAACTCGCAGATTTTTGGAAGCTTGGCAATTTCTTTCAATGAAAGGGATTCTCGTCAGTCTCTGCTTGGGGCTACTTCAATAGGCACACAAACCATACCTATAAATCTTGGAACTACATTATTGTGTCAAGTTTCAAAGAGCTAGCACAAACCGTGTTTGACTTAGAGTTCCAACTACATGTATCCATATAGGAGAAAACAGAGTGAAACCTAAACATGAAAACGGTTACTGCAAAGGAACGGTTTAACCTAGAAGAACGAAATTTACTGAGCCAAGTGGATTCGTGTACTGATCACTACCTACAAGTATCATCAAGATTGGGTGAAAAAATGTTTGCTTAGATTTCAGGAAACTCGCAGTTTTTTGGAAGCCTGGCAACCCCTTTCAATGAAAGGGATAATCGTCAGTCTCTGCTTGGGGCTACTTCAATAGCACACAAACCATAGCGATAGAACTTGGAACTACATTATTGTGCCAAGTTTCAAAGACCTAGCACAAACCGTGTTTGATTTAGAGTTCCAACTACATGTATCCATATAGGAGAAAACAGAGTGAAACCTAAACATGAAAACGGTTACTGCAAAAGGAACGGTTTAACCTAGAAGAACGAAATTTGGTGAGCCAAGTGTGATTGTGTACTGATCATTAAATGGGAGTATCATCAAGATTGGGTGAAAAAATGTTTGCTGAGATTTCAGGAAACTCGCAATTTTTTGGAAGCCTCCAACCAATTTCAATGAAAGTGATTCTGGTCAGTCTCTGTTTGGGGGCTACTTCAATAGCACACAAACCATAGCGAGAGAGAACTTGGAACTACATTATTGTGCCAAGTTTCAACGAGCTAGCACAAACCGTGTTTGATTTAGAGTTCCAACCTACATGTATCCATATAGGAGAAAACAGAGTGAAACCTAAACATGAAAACGGTTACTGCAAAGGAACGGTTTAACCTAGAAGAACGAAATTTGGTGAGCCAAGTGCGATTGGTGTACTGATCATAAAATGGAAGTATCATCAAGATTTTGTGAAAAAATGTTTGCTGAGATTTCAGGAAACTCGCAGTTTTTTGGAAGCTTGGCAACCTCTTTCAATGAAAGGGATTCTCGTCAGTGTCTGCTTGGGGCTACTTCAATAGCACACAAACCATAGCGATACAACTTGGAACTACATTTTTGTGCCAAGTAAACCATGTTTGATTTAGAGTTCCAACTACATGTATCCATATAGGAGAAAACAGAGTGAAATCTAAAATTGAAAACGGTTACTGCAAAGGAACTGTTTAACCTAGAAGAACGAAATTTGGTGAGCCAATTGGGATTGGTGTACTGATCATCAAATGGAAGTATCATCAAGATTGGGTGAAAAAAATGTTTGCTGAGATTTCAGGAAACTCGCAGTTTTTTGGAAGCTTGGCAACCTCTTTGAATGAAAGGGATTCTCGTCAGTCTCTGCTTGGGGCTACTTCAATAGCACACAAACCATAGCGATAGAACTTGGAACTACATTATTGTGCCAAGTTTCAACGAGCTAGCACAAACCGTGTTTGATTTAGAGTTCCAACTACATGTATCCATATAGGAGAAAACAGAGTGAAATCTAAAATTGAAAACGGTTACTGCAAAGGAACGGTTTAACCTAGAAGAACGAAATTTGGAGAGCCAACTGAGATTCGTGTACTGATCACTACCTGCAAGTATCATCAAGATTGGGATAAAAAATGTTTGCTGAGATTTCAGGAAACTCGCAGTTTTTTGGAAGCCTGGCAACCCCTTTCTATGAAAAGGATTCTCGTCAGTCTCTGCTTGGGGCTACTTCAATAGCACACAAACCATAGCGATAGAACTTGGAACTACATTATTGTGCCAAGTTTCAAAGAGCTAGCACAAACCGTGTTTGATTTAGAGTTCCAACTACATGTATCCATATTGGAGAAAACAGAGTGAAACCTAAACATGAAAACGGTTACTGCAAAGGAACGGTTTAACCTAGAAGAACGAAATTTGGTGAGCCAAGTGGGATTGGTGTACTGATCACTACCTGCAAGTATCATCAAGATTGGGTGAAAAAATGTTTGCTGAGATTTCAGGAAAATCTTAGTTTTTTGCAAGCTTGGCAACCCCTTTCAATGAAAGTGATTCTCGTCAGTCTCTGCTTGGGGCTACTTCAATAGCACACAAACCATAGCGATAGAACTTGGAACTACATTATTGTGCCAAGTTTCAAAGAGCTAGCACAAACCGTGTTTGATTTAGAGTTCCAACTACATGTATCCATATAGGAGAAAACAGAGTGAAATCTAAAATTGAAAACGGTTACTGCAAAGGAACTGTTTAACCTAGAAGAACGAAATTTGGTGAGCCAATTGGGATTGGTGTACTGATCATCAAATGGAAGTATCATCAAGATTGGGTGAAAAAATGTTTGCTGAGATTTCAGGAAACTCGCAGTTTTTTGGAAGCTTGGCAACCCCTTTCAATGAAAGAGATTCTCGTCAGTCTCTGCTTGGGGCTACTTCAATAGCACACAAACCATAGCGATAGAACTTGGAACTACATTATTGTGCCAAGTTTCAAAGAGCTAGCACAAACCGTGTTTGATTTAGAGTTCCAACTACATGTACCTATATAGGAGAAAACAGAGTGAAACCTAAACATGAAAACGGTTACTGCAAAGGAACGGTTTAACCTAGAAGAACGAAATTTAGTGCGCCAAGTGGGATTCGTGTACTGATCACTACCTGCAAGTATCATCAAGATTGGGTGAAAAAATGTTTGCTGAGATTTCAGGAAACTCGCAGTTTTTTGGAAGCTTGGCAACCCCTTTCAATGAAAGAGATTCTCGTCAGTCTCTGCTTGGGGCTACTTCAATAGCACACAAACCATAGCGATAGAACTTGGAACTACATTATTTTGCCAAGTTTCAAAGAGCTAGAACAAACCGTTTTTGATTTAGAGTTCCAACTACATGTATCTATATAGGAGAAAACAGAGTGAAACCTAAACTTGAAAACGGTTACTGCAAAGGAACGGTTTAACCTAGAAGAACGAAAATTAGTGAGCCAACTGGGATTCGTGTACTGATCACTACCTGCAAGTATCATCAAGATTCGATGAAAAAAGGTTTGCTGAGATTTCAGGAAACTCGTAGTTTTTTGGAAGCTTGGCAACCCCTTTCAATGAAAGTGATTCTCGTCAGTCTCTGCTTGGGGCTACTTCAATAGCACACAAACCATAGCGATAGAACTTGGAACTAGAGTATTGTGTCAAGTTTCAAAGAGCTAGCACAAACCGTGTTTGATTTAGAGTTCCAACTACATGTATCCATATGGGAAAAAACAGAGTGAAACCTAAACATGAAAACGGTTACTGCAAAGGAAAGGTTTAACCTAGAAGAACGAAATTTGGTGAGCCAAGTGTGATTGGTGTACTGATCATTAAATGGGAGTATCATCAAGATTGGGTGAAAAAATGTTTGCTGAGATTTCAGGAAACTCGCAGTTTTTTGGAAGCTTGGCAACCCCTTTCAATGAAAGGGATTCTCGTCAGTCTCTGCTTGGGGCAACTTCAATAGCACACAAACCATAGCGATACAACTTGGAACTACATTATTGTGCCAAGTTTCAAAGAGCTAGCACAAACCTTTTTTGATTTAGAGTTCCAACTACATGTATCCATATAGGAGAAAACAGAGTGAAATCTAAAATTGAAAACAGTTACTGCAAAGGAACTGTTTAACCTAGAAGAACGAAATTTGGTGAGCCAATTGGGATTGGTGTACTGATCATCAAATGGAAGTATCATCAAGATTGGGTGAAAAAAATGTTTGCTGAGATTTCAGGAAACTCGCAGATGTTTGGAAGCTTGGCAATTTCTTTCAATGAAAGGGATTCTCGTCAGTCTCTGCTTGGGGCTACTTCAATAGCACACAAACCATACCTATAGATCTTGGAACTACATTATTGTGTCAAGTTTCAAAGAGCTAGCACAAACCGTGTTTGACTTAGAGTTCCAACTACATGTATCCATATAGGAGAAAACAGAGTGAAACCTAAACATGAAAACGGTTACTGCAAAGGAACGGTTTAACCTAGAAGAACGAAATTTACTGAGCCAAGTGGGATTCGTGTACTGATCACTACCTACAAGTATCATCAAGATTGGGTGAAAAAATGTTTGCTTAGATTTCAGGAAACTCGCAGTTTTTTGGAAGCCTGGCAACCCCTTTCAATGAAAGGGATAATCGTCAGTCTCTGCTTGGGGCTACTTCAATAGCACACAAACCATAGCGATAGAACTTGGAACTACATTATTGTGCCAAGTTTCAAAGACCTAGCACAAACCGTGTTTGATTTAGAGTTCCAACTACATGTATCCATATAGGAGAAAACAGAGTGAAACCTAAACATGAAAACGGTTACTGCAAAGGAACGGTTTAACCTAGAAGAACGAAATTTGGTGAGCCAAGTGTGATTGGTGTACTGATCATTAAATGGGAGTATCATCAAGATTGGGTGAAAAAATGTTTGCTGAGATTTCAGGAAACTCGCAATTTTTTGGAAGCCTCCAACCCATTTCAATGAAAGTGATTCTGGTCAGTCTCTGTTTGGGGCTACTTCAATAGCACACAAAGCATAGCGAGAGAACTTGGAACTACATTATTGTGCCAAGTTTCAACGAGCTAGCACAAACCGTGTTTGATTTAGAGTTCCAACTACATGTATCCATATAGGAGAAAACAGAGTGAAACCTAAACATGAAAACGGTTACTGCAAAGGAACGGTTTAACCTAGAAGAACGAAATTTGGTGAGCCAAGTGCGATTGGTGTACTGATCATAAAATGGAAGAATCATCAAGATTTTGTGAAAAAATGTTTGCTGAGATTTCAGGAAACTCGCAGTTTTTTGGAAGCTTGGCAACCTCTTTCAATGAAAGGGATTCTCGTCAGTGTCTGCTTGGGGCTACTTCAATAGCACACAAACCATAGCGATACAACTTGGAACTACATTTTTGTGCCAAGTTTCAAAGAGCTAGCACAAACCGTGTTTGATTTAGAGTTCCAACTACATGTATCCATATAGGAGAAAACAGAGTGAAATCTAAAATTGAAAACGGTTACTGCAAAGGAACTGTTTAACCTAGAAGAACGAAATTTGGTGAGCCAATTGGGATTGGTGTACTGATCATCAAATGGAAGTATCATCAAGATTGGGTGAAAAAAATGTTTGCTGAGATTTCAGGAAACTCGCAGTTTTTTGGAAGCTTGGCAACCTCTTTGAATGAAAGGGATTCTCGTCAGTCTCTGCTTGGGGCTACTTCAATAGCACACAAACCATAGCGATAGAACTTGGAACTACATTATTGTGCCAAGTTTCAACGAGCTAGCACAAACCGTGTTTGATTTAGAGTTCCAACTACATGTATCCATATAGGAGAAAACAGAGTGAAACCTTAACATGAAAACGGTTACTGCAAAGGAACGGTTTAACCTAGAAGAACGAAATTTGGAGAGCCAACTGAGATTCGTGTACTGATCACTACCTGCAAGTATCATCAAGATTGGGATAAAAAATGTTTGCTGAGATTTCAGGAAACTCGCAGTTTTTTGGAAGCCTGGCAACCCCTTTCTATGAAAAGGATTCTCGTCAGTCTCTGCTTGGGGCTACTTCAATAGCACACAAACCATAGCGATAGAACTTGGAACTACATTATTGTGCCAAGTTTCAAAGAGCTAGCACAAACCGTGTTTGATTTAGAGTTCCAACTACATGTATCCATATTGGAGAAAACAGAGTGAAACCTAAACATGAAAACGGTTACTGCAAAGGAACGGTTTAACCTAGAAGAACGAAATTTGGTGAGCCAAGTGGGATTGGTGTACTGATCACTACCTGCAAGTATCATCAAGATTGGGTGAAAAAATGTTTGCTGAGATTTCAGGAAAATCTTAGTTTTTTGCAAGCTTGGCAACCCCTTTCAATGAAAGTGATTCTCGTCAGTCTCTGCTTGGGGCTACTTCAATAGCACACAAACCATAGCGATAGAACTTGGAACTACATTATTGTGCCAAGTTTCAAAGAGCTTGCACAAACCGTGTTTGATTTAGAGTTCCAACTATATGTATCCATATAGGAAAAAACAGAGTGAAACCTAAACATGAAAACGGTTACTGCAAAGGAACGGTTTAACCTAGAAGAACGAAATTTGGTGAGCCAAGTGCGATTGGTGTACTGATCATAAAATGGAAGTATCATCAAGATTTTGTGAAAAAATGTTTGCTGAGATTTCAGGAAACTCGCAGTTTTTTGGAAGCTTGGCAACCTCTTTCAATGAAAGGGATTCTCGTCAGTGTCTGCTTGGGGCTACTTCAATAGCACACAAACCATAGCGATACAACTTGGAACTACATTTTTGTGCCAAGTTTAAAGAGCTAGCACAAACCGTGTTTGATTTAGAGTTCCAACTACATGTATCCATATAGGAGAAAACAGAGTGAAATCTAAAATTGAAAACGGTTACTGCAAAGGAACTGTTTAACCTAGAAGAACGAAATTTGGTGAGCCAATTGGGATTGGTGTACTGATCATCAAATGGAAGTATCATCAAGATTGGGTGAAAAAAATGTTTGCTGAGATTTCAGGAAACTCGCAGTTTTTTGGAAGCTTGGCAACCTCTTTGAATGAAAGGGATTCTCGTCAGTCTCTGCTTGGGGCTACTTCAATAGCACACAAACCATAGCAATAGAACTTGGAACTACATTATTGTGCCAAGTTTCAACGAGCTAGCACAAACCGTGTTTGATTTAGAGTTCCAACTACATGTATCCATATAGGAGAAAACAGAGTGAAACCTTAACATGAAAACGGTTACTGCAAAGGAACGGTTTAACCTAGAAGAACGAAATTTGGAGAGCCAACTGAGATTCGTGTACTGATCACTACCTGCAAGTATCATCAAGATTGGGATAAAAAATGTTTGCTGAGATTTCAGGAAACTCGCAGTTTTTTGGAAGCCTGGCAACCCCTTTCTATGAAAAGGATTCTCGTCAGTCTCTGTTTGGGGCTACTTCAATAGCACACAAACCATAGCGATAGAACTTGGAACTACATTATTGTGCCAAGTTTCAAAGAGCTAGCACAAACCGTGTTTGATTTAGAGTTCCAACTACATGTATCCATATAGGAGAAAACAGAGTGAAACCTAAACATGAAAACGGTTACTGCAAAGGAACGGTTTAACCTAGAAGAACGAAATTTGGTGAGCCAAGTGGGATTGGTGTACTGATCACTACCTGCAAGTATCATCAAGATTGGGTGAAAAAATGTTTGCTGAGATTTCAGGAAAATCTTAGTTTTTTGCAAGCTTGGCAACCCCTTTCAATGAAAGTGATTCTCGTCAGTCTCTGCTTGGGGCTACTTCAATAGCACACAAACCATAGCGATAGAACTTGGAACTACATTATTGTGCCAAGTTTCAAAGAGCTTGCACAAACCGTGTTTGATTTAGAGTTCCAACTATATGTATCCATATAGGAAAAAACAGAGTGAAACCTAAACATGAAAACGGTTACTGCAAAGGAACGGTTTAACCTAGAAGAACGAAATTTGGTGAGCCAACTGAGATTCGTGTACTGATCACTACCTGCAAGTATCATCAATATTGGGTGAAAAAATGTTTGCTGAGATTTCAGGAATCTCGCAGTTTTTTGGATGCCTGGCAACCTCTTTCAATGAAAGGGATTCTCGTCAGTCTCTGCTTGGGGCTACTTCAATAGCACACAAACCATACCTATAGATCTTGGAACTACATTATTGTGTCAAGTTTCAAAGAGCTAGCACAAACCGTGTTTGATTTAGAGTTCCAACTACATGTATCCATATAGGAGAAAACAGAGTGAAACCTAAACATGAAAACGGTTACTGCAAAGGAACGGTTTAACCTAGAAGAACGAAATTTGGTGAGCCAAGTGTGATTGGTGTACTGATCATTAAATGGGAGTATCATCAAGATTGGGTGAAAAAATGTTTGCTGAGATTTCAGGAAACTCGCAGTTTTTTGGAAGCTTGGCAACCCCTTTCAATGAAAGGGATTCTCGTCAGTCTCTGCTTGGGGCAACTTCAATAGCACACAAACCATAGCGATACAACTTGGAACTACATTATTGTGCCAAGTTTCAAAGAGCTAGCACAAACCTTTTTTGATTTAGAGTTCCAACTACATGTATCCATATAGGAGAAAACAGAGTGAAATCTAAAATTGAAAACGTTTACTGCAAAGGAACTGTTTAACCTAGAAGAACGAAATTTGGTGAGCCAATTGGGATTGGTGTACTGATCATCAAATGGAAGTATCATCAAGATTGGGTGAAAAAAATGTTTGCTGAGATTTCAGGAAACTCGCAGTTTTTTGGAAGCTTGGCAATTTCTTTCAATGAAAGGGATTCTCGTCAGTCTCTGCTTGGGGCTACTTCAATAGCACACAAACCATACCTATAGATCTTGGAACTACATTATTGTGTCAAGTTTCAAAGAGCTAGCACAAACCGTGTTTGACTTAGAGTTCCAACTACATGTATCCATATAGGAGAAAACAGAGTGAAACCTAAACATGAAAACGGTTACTGCAAAGGAACGGTTTAACCTAGAAGAACGAAATTTACTGAGCCAAGTGGGATTCGTGTACTGATCACTACCTACAAGTATCATCAAGATTGGGTGAAAAAATGTTTGCTTAGATTTCAGGAAACTCGCAGTTTTTTGGAAGCCTGGCAACCCCTTTCAATGAAAGGGATAATCGTCAGCCTCTTCTTGGGGCTACTTCAATAGCACACAAACCATAGCGATAGAACTTGGAACTACATTATTGTGCCAAGTTTCAAAGACCTAGCACAAACCGTGTTTGATTTAGAGTTCCAACTACATGTATCCATATAGGAGAAAACAGAGTGAAACCTAAACATGAAAACGGTTACTGCAAAGGAACGGTTTAACCTAGAAGAACGAAATTTGGTGAGCCAAGTGTGATTGGTGTACTGATCATTAAATGGGAGTATCATCAAGATTGGGTGAAAAAATGTTTGCTGAGATTTCAGGAAACTCGCAATTTTTTGGAAGCCTCCAACCCATTTCAATGAAAGTGATTCTGGTCAGTCTCTGTTTGGGGCTACTTCAATAGCACACAAACCATAGCGAGAGAACTTGGAACTACATTATTGTGCCAAGTTTCAACGAGCTAGCACAAACCGTGTTTGATTTAGAGTTCCAACTACATGTATCCATATAGGAGAAAACAGAGTGAAACCTAAACATGAAAACGGTTACTGCAAAGGAACGGTTTAACCTAGAAGAACGAAATTTGGTGAGCCAAGTGCGATTGGTGTACTGATCATAAAATGGAAGTATCATCAAGATTTTGTGAAAAAATGTTTGCTGAGATTTCAGGAAACTCGCAGTTTTTTGGAAGCTTGGCAACCCCTTTCAATGAAAGTGATTCTCGTCAGTGTCTGCTTGGGGCTACTTCAATAGCACACAAACCATAGCGATACAACTTGGAACTACATTTTTGTGCCAAGTTTCAAAGAGCTAGCACAAACCGTGTTTGATTTAGAGTTCCAACTACATGTATCCATATAGGAGAAAACAGAGTGAAATCTAAAATTGAAAACGGTTACTGCAAAGGAACTGTTTAACCTAGAAGAACGAAATTTGGTGAGCCAATTGGGATTGGTGTACTGATCATCAAATGGAAGTATCATCAAGATTGGGTGAAAAAATGTTTGCTGAGATTTCAGGAAACTCGCAGTTTTTTGGAAGCTTGGCAACCTCTTTGAATGAAAGGGATTCTCGTCAGTCTCTGCTTGGGGCTACTTCAATAGCACACAAACCATAGCGATAGAACTTGGAACTACATTATTGTGCCAAGTTTCAACGAGCTAGCACAAACCGTGTTTGATTTAGAGTTCCAACTACATGTATCCATATAGGAGAAAACAGAGTGAAACCTTAACATGAAAACGGTTACTGCAAAGGAACGGTTTAACCTAGAAGAACGAAATTTGGAGAGCCAACTGAGATTCGTGTACTGATCACTACCTGCAAGTATCATCAAGATTGGGATAAAAAATGTTTGCTGAGATTTCAGGAACTCGCAGTTTTTTGGAAGCCTGGCAACCCCTTTCTATGAAAAGGATTCTCGTCAGTCTCTGCTTGGGGCTACTTCAATAGCACACAAACCATAGCGATAGAACTTGGAACTACATTATTGTGCCAAGTTTCAAAGAGCTAGCACAAACCGTGTTTGATTTAGAGTTCCAACTACATGTATCCATATAGGAGAAAACAGAGTGAAATCTAAACATGAAAACGGTTACTGCAAAGGAACGGTTTAACCTAGAAGAACGAAATTTGGAGAGCCAACTGAGATTCGTGTCCTGATCACTACCTGCAAGTATCATCAATATTGGGTGAAAAAATGTTTGCTGAGATTTCAGGAAACTCGCAGTTTTTTGGATGCCTGGCAACCTCTTTCAATGAAAGGGATTCTCGTCAGTCTCTGCTTGGGGCTACTTCAATAGCACACAAACCATACCTATAGAACTTGGAACTACAGTATTGTGTCAAGTTTCAAAGAGCTAGCACAAACCGTGTTTGATTTAGAGTTCCAACTACATGTATCCATATAGGAGAAAACAGAGTGAAACCTAAACATGAAAACGCCTACTGCCAAGGAACGGTTTAACCTAGAAGAACGAAATTTGCTGAGCCAACTGAGATTCGTGTACTGATCACTACCTGCAAGTATCATCAAGATTGGGATAAAAAATGTTTGCTGAGATTTCAGGAAACTCGCAGTTTTTTGGAAGCCTGGCAACCCCTTTCTATGAAAAGGATTCTCGTCAGTCTCTGCTTGGGGCTACTTCAATAGCACACAAACCATAGCGATAGAACTTGGAACTACATTATTGTGTCAAGTTTCAAAGAGCTAGCACAAACCGTGTTTGATTTAGAGTTCCAACTACATGTATCCATATAGGAGAAAACAGAGTGAAACCTAAACATGAAAACGGTTACTGCAAAGGAACGGTTTAAACTAGAAGAATGAAATTTGGTGAGCCAAGTAGGATTGGTGTACTGATCACTACCTGCAAGTATCATCAAGATTGGGTGAAAAAATATTTGCTGAGATTTCAGGAAACTCGCAGTTTTTTGGAAGCTTGGCAACCCCTTTCAATGAAAGTGATTCTCGTCAGTCTCTGCTTGGGGCTACTTCAATAGCACAGAAACCATAGCGATAGAACTTGGAACTACATTATTGTGCCAAGTTTCAAAGAGCTTGCACAAACCGTGTTTGATTTAGAGTTCCAACTACATGTATCCATATAGGAAAAAACAGAGTGAAACCTAAACATGAAAACGGTTACTGCAAAGGAACGGTTTAACCTAGAAGAACGAAATTTGGTGAGCCAACTGAGATTCGTGTACTGATCACTACCTGCAAGTATCATCAATATTGGGTGAAAAAATGTTTGCTGAGATTTCAGGAAACTCGCAGTTTTTGGATGCCTGGCAACCTCTTTCAATGAAAGGGATTCTCGTCAGTCTCTGCTTGGGGCTACTTCAATAGCACACAAACCATACCTATAGATCTTGGAACTACATTATTGTGTCAAGTTTCAAAGAGCTTGCACAAACCGTGTTTGACTTAGAGTTCCAACTACATGTATCCATATAGGAGAAAACAGAGTGAAACCTAAAGATGAAAACGGTTACTGCAAAGGAACGGTTTAACCTAGAAGAACGAAATTTAGTGAGCCAAGTGGGATTCGTGTACTGATCACTACCTGCAAGTATCATCAAGATTGGGTGAAAAAAATGTTTGCTGAGATTTCAGGAAACTCGCAGTTTTTTGGAAGCTTGGCAACCCCTTTCAATGAAAGGGATTCTCGTCAGTCTCTGCTTGGGGCTACTTCAATAGCACACAAACCATAGCGATACAACTTGGAACTACATTATTGTGCCAAGTTTCAAAGAGCTAGCACAAACCGTGTTTGATTTAGAGTTCCAACTACATGTATCCATATAGGAGAAAACAGAGTGAAATCTAAAATTGAAAACGGTTACTGCAAAGGAACTGTTTAACCTAGAAGAACGAAATTTGGTGAGCCAATTGGGATTGGTGTACTGATCATCAAATGGAAGTATCATCAAGATTGGGTGAAAAAAATGTTTGCTGAGATTTCAGGAATCTCGCAGTTTTTTGGAAGCTTGGCAATTTCTTTCAATGAAAGGGATTCTCGTCAGTCTCTGCTTGGGGCTACTTCAATAGCACACAAACCATACCTATAGATCTTGGAACTACATTATTGTGTCAAGTTTCAAAGAGCTAGCACAAACCGTGTTTGACTTAGAGTTCCAACTACATGTATCCATATAGGAGAAAACAGAGTGAAACCTAAACATGAAAACGGTTACTGCAAAGGAACGGTTTAACCTAGAAGAACGAAATTTAGTGAGCCAAGTCGGATTCGTGTACTGATCACTACCTACAAGTATCATCAAGATTGGGTGAAAAAATGTTTGCTTAGATTTCAGGAAACTCGCAGTTTTTTGGAAGCCTGGCAACCCCTTTCAATGAAAGGGATAATCGTCAGTCTCTGCTTGGGGCTACTTCAATAGCACACAAACCATAGCGATAGAACTTGGAACTACATTATTGTGCCAAGTTTCAAAGACCTAACACAAACCGTGTTTGATTTAGAGTTCCAACTACATGTATCCATATAGGAGAAAACAGAGTGAAACCTAAACATGAAAACGGTTACTGCAAAGGAACGGTTTAACCTAGAAGAACGAAATTTGGTGAGCCAAGTGTGATTGGTGTACTGATCATTAAATGCGAGTATCATCAAGATTGGGTGAAAAAATGTTTGCTGAGATTTCAGGAAACTCGCAATTTTTTGGAAGCCTCCAACCCATTTCAATGAAAGTGATTCTCGTCAGTCTCTGCTTGGGGCTACTTCAATAGCACACAAACCATAGCGATAGAACTTGGAACTACTTTATTGTGTCAAGTTTCAAAGAGCTAGCACAAACCGTGTTTGATTTAGAGTTCCAACTACATGTATCCATATAGGAGAAAACAGAGTGAAACCTAAACATGAATACGGTTACTGCAAAGGAACGGTTTAACCTAGAAGAACGAAATTTAGTGAGCCAAGTCGGATTCGTGTACTGATCACTACCTACAAGTATCATCAAGATTGGGTGAAAAAATGTTTGCTTAGATTTCAGGAAACTCGCAGTTTTTTGGAAGCCTGGCAACCCCTTTCAATGAAAGGGATAATCGTCAGTCTCTGCTTGGGGCTACTTCAATAGCACACAAACCATAGCGATAGAACTTGGAACTACATTATTGTGCCAAGTTTCAAAGACCTAACACAAACCGTGTTTGATTTAGAGTTCCAACTACATGTATCCATATAGGAGAAAACAGAGTGAAACCTAAACATGAAAACGGTTACTGCAAAGGAACGGTTTAACCTAGAAGAACGAAATTTGGTGAGCCAAGTGTGATTGGTGTACTGATCATTAAATGGGAGTATCATCAAGATTGGGTTAAAAAAATGTTTGCTGAGATTTCAGGAAACTCGCAATTTTTTGGAAGCCTCCAACCCATTTCAATGAAAGTGATTCTCGTCAGTCTCTGCTTGGGGCTACTTCAATAGCACACAAACCATAGCGATAGAACTTGGAACTACTTTATTGTGTCAAGTTTCAAAGAGCTAGCACAAACCGTGTTTGATTTAGAGTTCCAACTACATGTATCCATATAGGAGAAAACAGAGTGAAACCTAAACATGAAAACGGTTACTACAAAGGAACGGTTTAACCTAGAAGAACGAAATTTGGTGAGCCAAGTGCGATTGGTGTACTGATCATAAAATGGAAGTATCATCAAGATTTTGTGAAAAAATGTTTGCTGAGATTTCAGGAAACTCGCAGTTTTTTGGAAGCTTGGCAACCCCTTTCAATGAAAGGGATTCTCGTCAGTCTCTGCTTGGGGCTACTTCAATAGCACACAAACCATAGCGATACAACTTGGAACTACATTATTGTGCCAAGTTTCAAAGAGCTAGCACAAACCGTGTTTGATTTAGAGTTCCAACTACATGTATCCATATAGGAGAAAACAGAGTGAAATCTAAAATTGAAAACGGTTACTGCAAAGGAACTGTTTAACCAAGAAGAACGAAATTTGGTGAGCCAATTGGGATTGGTGTACTGATCATCAAATGGAAGTATCATCAAGATTGGGTGAAAAAAATGTTTGCTGAGATTTCAGGAAACTCGCAGTTTTTTGGAAGCTTGGCAACCTCTTTGAATGAAAGGGATTCTCGTAAGTCTCTGCTTGGGGCTACGTCAATAGCACACAAACCATAGCGATAGAACTTGGAACTACATTATTGTGCCAAGTTTCAACGAGCTAGCACAAACCGTGTTTGATTTAGAGTTCCAACTACATGTATCCATATAGGAAAAAACAGAGTGAAACCTAAACATGAAAACGGTTACTGCAAAGGAACGGTTTAACCTAGAAGAACGAAATTTGGTGAGCCAACTGAGATTCGTGTACTGATCACTACCTGTAAGTATCATCAATATTGGGAGAAAAAATGTTTGCTGAGATTTCAGGAAACTCGCAGTTTTTTGGATGCCTGGCAACCTCTTTCAATGAAAGGGATTCTCGTCAGTCTCTGCTTGGGGCTACTTCAATAGCACACAAACCATACCTATAGATCTTGGAACTACATTATTGGTGTCAGTTTCAAAGAAAGTTTCAAAGAGCTAGCACAAACCGTGTTTGATTTAGAGTTCCAACTACATGTATCCATATAGGAGAAAACAGAGTGAAACCTAAACATGAAAACGGTTACTGCAAAGGAACGGTTTAACCTAGAAGAACGAAATTTGGTGAGCCAAGTGTGATTGGTGTACTGATCATTAAATGGGAGTATAATCAAGATTGTGTGAAAAAATGTTTGCTGAGATTTCAGGAAACTCGCAGTTTTTTGGAAGCTTGGCAACCCTTTCAATGAAAGGGATTCTCGTCAGTCTCTGCTTTGGGCTACTTCAATAGCACACAAACCATAGCGATACAACTTGGAACTACATTATTGTGCCAAGTTTCAAAGAGCTAGCACAAACCGTGTTTGATTTAGAGTTCCAACTACATGTATCCATATAGGAGAAAACAGAGTGAAATCTAAAATTGAAAACGGTTACTGCAAAGGAACGGTTTAACCTAGAAGAACGAAATTTAGTGAGCCAAGTGGGATTCGTGTACTGATCACTACCTACAAGTATCATCAAGATTGGGTGAAAAAATGTTTGCTTAGATTTCAGGAAACTCGCAGTTTTTTGGAAGCCTGGCAACCCCTTTCAATGAAAGGGATAATCGTCAGTCTCTGCTTGGGGCTACTTCAATAGCACACAAACCATAGCGATAGAACTTGGAACTACATTATTGTGCCAAGTTTCAAAGACCTAGCACAAACCGTGTTTGATTTTTAGAGTTCCAACTACATGTATCCATATAGGAGAAAACAGAGTGAAACCTAAACATGAAAACGGTTACTGCAAAGGAACGGTTTAACCTAGAAGAACGAAATTTGGTGAGCCAAGTGTGATTGGTGTACTGATCATTAAATGGGAGTATCATCAAGATTGGGTGAAAAAATGTTTGCTGAGATTTCAGGAAACTCGCAATTTTTTGGAAGCCTCCAACCCATTTCAATGAAAGTGATTCTCGTCAGTCTCTGCTTGGGGCTACTTCAATAGCACACAAACCATAGCGATAGAACTTGGAACTACTTTATTGTGTCAAGTTTCAAAGAGCTAGCACAAACCGTGTTTGATTTAGAGTTCCAACTACATGTATCCATATAGGAGAAAACAGAGTGAAACCTAAACATGAAAACGGTTACTGCAAAGGAAAAGGAACGGTTTAACCTAGAAGAACGAAATTTGGTGAGCCAAGTGCGATTGGTGTACTGATCATAAAATGGAAGTATCATCAAGATTTTGTGAAAAAAAGTTTGCTGAGATTTCAGGAAACTCGCAGTTTTTTGGAAGCTTGGCAACCCCTTTAAATGAAAGGGATTCTCGTCAGTCTCTGCTTGGGGCTACTTCAATAGCACACAAACGATAGCGATACAACTTGGAACTACATTATTGTGCCAAGTTTCAAAGAGCTAGCACAAACCGTGTTTGATTTAGAGTTCCAACTACATGTATCCATATAGGAGAAAACAGAGTGAAATCTAAAATTGAAAACGGTTACTGCAAAGGAACTGTTTAACCAAGAAGAACGAAATTTGGTGAGCCAATTGGGATTGGTGTACTGATCATCAAATGGAAGTATCATCAAGATTGGGTGAAAAAAATTTTTGCTGAGATTTCAGGAAACTCGCAGTTTTTTGGAAGCTTGGCAACCTCTTTGAATGAAAGGGATTCTCGTCAGTCTCTGCTTGGGGCTACGTCAATAGCACACAAACCATAGCGATAGAACTTGGAACTACATTATTGTGCCAAGTTTCAACGAGCTAGCACAAACCGTGTTTGATTTAGAGTTCCAACTACATGTATCCATATAGGAGAAAACAGAGTGAAACCTAAACATGAAAACGGTTACTGCAAAGGAACGGTTTAACCTAGAAGAACGAAATTTAGTGAGCCAAGTGGATTCGTGTACTGATCACTACCTGCAAGTATCATCAAGATTGGGTGAAAAAATGTTTGCTGAGATTTCAGGAAACTCGTAGTTTTTTGGAAGCTTGGCAAAACCCTTTCAATGAAAGTGATTCTCGTCAGTCTCTGCTTGGGGCTACTTCAATAGCACACAAACCATAGCGATAGAACTTGGAACTACAGTATTGTGTCAAGTTTCAAAGAGCTAGCACAAACCGTGTTTGATTTAGAGTTCCAACTACATGTATCCATATAGGAGAAAACAGAGTGAAACCTAAACATGAAAACGGTTACTGCAAAGGAACGGTTTAACCTAGAAGAACGAAATTTGGTGAGCCAACTGAGATTCGTGTACTGATCACTACCTGCAAGTATCATCAAGATTGGGATAAAAAATGTTTGCTGAGATTTCAGGAAACTCGCAGTTTTTTGGAAGCCTGGCAACCCCTTTCTATGAAAAGGATTCTCGTCAGTCTCTGCTTGGGGCTACTTCAATAGCACACAAACCATAGCGATAGAACTTGGAACTACATTATTGTGTCAAGTTTCAAAGAGCTAGCACAAACCGTGTTTGATTTAGAGTTCCAACTACATGTATCCATATAGGAGAAAACAGAGTGAAACCTAAACAAGAAAACGGTTACTGCAAAGGAACGGTTTAAACTAGAAGAACGAAATTTAGTGAGCCAAGTGGGATTGGTGTACTGATCACTACCTGCAAGTATCATCAAGATTGGGTGAAAAAATGTTTGCTGAGATTTCAGGAAAATCTTAGTTTTTTGGAAGCTTGGCAACCCCTTTCAATGAAAGTGATTCTCGTCAGTCTCTGCTTGGGGCTACTTCAATAGCACACAAACCATAGCGATAGAACTTGGAACTACATTATTGTGCCAAGTTTCAAAGAGCTTGCACAAACCGTGTTTGATTTAGAGTTCCAACTACATGTATCCATATAGGAAAAAACAGAGTGAAACCTAAACATGAAAACGGTTACTGCAAAGGAACGGTTTAACCTAGAAGAACGAAATTTGGTGAGCCAACTGAGATTCGTGTACTGATCACTACCTGCAAGTATCATCAATATTGGGTGAAAAAATGTTTGCTGAGATTTCAGGAAACTCGCAGTTTTTGGATGCCTGGCAACCTCTTTCAATGAAAGGGATTCTCGTCAGTCTCTGCTTGGGGCTACTTCAATAGCACACAAACCATACCTATAGATCTTGGAACTACATTATTGTGTCAAGTTTCAAAGAGCTAGCACAAACCGTGTTTGACTTAGAGTTCCAACTACATGTATCCATATAGGAGAAAACAGAGTGAAACCTAAACATGAAAACGGTTACTGCAAAGGAACGGTTTAACCTAGAAGAACGAAATTTAGTGAGCCAAGTGGGATTCGTGTACTGATCACTACCTGCAAGTATCATCAAGATTGGGTGAAAAAATGTTTGCTTAGATTTCAGGAAACTCGCAGTTTTTTGGAAGCCTGGCAACCCCTTTCAATGAAAGGGATTCTCGTCAGTCTCTGCCTGGGGCTACTTCAATAGCACACAAACCATAGCGATAGAACTTGGAACTACATTATTGTGCCAAGTTTCAAAGAGCTAGCACAAACCGTGTTTGATTTAGAGTTCCAACTACATGTATCCATATAGGAGAAAACAGAGTGAAACCTAAACATGAAAACGGTTACTGCAAAGGAAAGGTTTAACCTAGAAGAACGATATTTGGTGAGCCAACTGAGATTCGTGTACTGATCACTACCTGCAAGTATCATCAAGATTGGGATAAAAAATGTTTGCTGAGATTTCAGGAAACTCGCAGTTTTTTGGAAGCCTGGCAACCCCTTTCTATGAAAAGGATTCTCGTCAGTCTCTGCTTGGGGCTACTTCAATAGCACACAAACCATAGCGATACAACTTGGAACTACATTATTGTGCCAAGTTTCAAAGAGCTAGCACAAACCGTGTTTGATTTAGAGTTCCAACTACATGTATCCATATAGGAGAAAACAGAGTGAAACCTAAACATGAAAACGGTTACTGCAAAGGAACGGTTTAACCAAGAACGAAATTGGTGAGCCAAGTGGGATTGGTGTACTGATCACTACCTGCAAGTATCATCAAGATTGGGTGAAAAAATGTTTGCTGAGATTTCAGGAAAATCTTAGTTTTTTGGAAGCTTGGCAACCCCTTTCAATGAAAGTGATTCTCGTCAGTCTCTGCTTGGGGCTACTTCAATAGCACACAAACCATAGCGATAGAACTTGGAACTACATTATTGTGCCAAGTTTCAAAGAGCTTCACAAACCGTGTTTGATTTAGAGTTCCAACTACATGTATCCATATAGGAAAAAACAGAGTGAAACCTAAACATGAAAACGGTTACTGCAAAGGAACGGTTTAACCTAGAAGAACGAAATTTGGTGAGCCAACTGAGATTCGTGTACTGATCACTACCTGCAAGTATCATCAATATTGGGTGAAAAAATGTTTGCTGAGATTTCAGGAAACTCGCAGTTTTTTGGATGCCTGGCAACCTCTTTCAATGAAAGGGATTCTCGTCAGTCTCTGCTTGGGGCTACTTCAATAGCACCCAAACCATACCTATAGATCTTGGAACTACATTATTGTATCAAGTTTCAAAGAGCTAGCACAAACCGTGTTTGACTTAGAGTTCCAACTACATGAATCCATATAGGAGAACACAGAGTGAAACCTAAAGATGAAAACGGTTACTGCAAAGGAACGGTTTAACCTAGAAGAACGAAATTTAGTGAGCCAAGTGGGATTCGTGTACTGATCACTACCTGCAAGTATCATCAAGATTGGGTGAAAAAATGTTTGCTTAGATTTCAGGAAACTCGCAGTTTTTTGGAAGCCTGGCAACCCCTTTCAATGAAAGGGATTCTCGTCAGTCTCTGCTTGGGGCTACTTCAATAGCACACAAACCATAGCGATAGAACTTGGAACTACATTATTGTGCCAAGTTTCAAAGAGCTAGCACAAACCGTGTTTGATTTAGAGTTCCAACTACATGTATCCATATAGGAGAAAACAGAGTGAACCCTAAACATGAAAACGGTTACTGCAAAGGAAAGGTTTAACCTAGAAGAACGAAATTTGGTGAGCCAACTGAGATTCGTGTACTGATCACTACCTGCAAGTATCATCAAGATTGGGATAAAAAATGTTTGCTGAGATTTCAGGAAACTCGCAGTTTTTTGGGTGCCTGGCAACCTCTTTCAATGAAAGGGATTCTCGTCAGTCTCTGCTTGGGGCTACTTCAATAGCACACAAACCATACCTATAGATCTTGGAACTACATTATTGTGTCAAGTTTCAAAGAGCTAGCACAAACCGTGTTTGATTTAGAGTTCCAACTACATGTATCCATATAGGAGAAAACAGAGTGAAACCTAAACATGAAAACGGTTACTGCAAAGGAACGGTTTAACCTAGAAGAACGAAATTTGGTGAGCCAAGTGTGATTGGTGTACTGATCATTAAATGGGAGTATCATCAAGATTGGGTGAAAAAATGTTTGCTGAGATTTCAGGAAACTCGCAATTTTTTGGAAGCCTCCAACCCATTTCAGTGAAAGTGATTCTCGTCAGTCTCTGCTTGGGGCTACTTCAATAGCACACAATCCATAGCGATAGAACTTGGAACTACATTATTGTGCCAAGTTTCAACGAGCTAGCACAAACCGTTTTTGATTTAGAGTTCCAACAACATGTATCCATATAGGAGAAAACAGAGTGAAACCTAAACATGAAAACGGTTACTGCAAAGGAACGGTTTAACCTAGAAGAACGAAATTTGGTGAGCCAAGTGCGATTGGTGTACTGATCATAAAACGGAAGTATCATCAAGATTTTGTGAAAAAATGTTTGCTGAGATTTCAGGAAACTCGCAGTTTTTTGGAAGCTTGGCAACCCCTTTCAATGAAAGGGATTCTTGTCAGTCTCTGCTTGGGGCTACTTCAATAGCACACAAACCATAGCGATACAACTTGGAACTACATTATTGTGCCAAGTTTCAAAGAGCTAGCACAAACCGTGTTTGATTTAGAGTTCCAACTACATGTATCCATATAGGAGAAAACAGAGTGAAATCTAAAATTGAAAACGGTTACTGCAAAGGAACTGTTTAACCTAGAAGAACGAAATTTGGTGAGCCAATTGGGATTGGTGTACTGATCATCAAATGGAAGTATCATCAAGATTGGGATAAAAAATGTTTGCTGAGATTTCAGGAAACTCGCAGTTTTTTGGAAGCTTGGCAACCTCTTTGAATGAAAGGGATTCTCGTCAGTCTCTGCTTGGGGCTACTTCAATAGCACACAAACCATAGCGATAGAACTTGGAACTACATTATTGTGCCAAGTTTCAACGAGCTAGCACAAACCGTGTTTGATTTAGAGTTCCAACTACATGTATCCATATAGGAGAAAACAGAGTGAAACCTAAACATGAAAACGGTTACTGCAAAGGAACGGTTTAACCTAGAAGAACGAAATTTACTGAGCCAAGTGGGATTCGTGTACTGATCACTACCTGCAAGTATCATCAAGATTGGGTGAAAAAATGTTTGCTGAGATTTCAGGAAACTCGCAGTTTTTTGGAAGCTTGGCAACCCCTTTCAATGAAAGAGATTCTCGTCAGTCTCTGCTTGGGGCTACTTCAATAACACACAAACCATAGCGATAGAACTTGGAACTACATTATTGTGCCAAGTTTCAAAGAGCTAGCACAAACCGTTTTTGATTTAGAGTTCCAACTACATGTATCTATATAGGAGAAAACAGAGTGAAACCTAAACTTGAATACGGTTACTGCAAAGGAACGGTTTAACCTAGAAGAACGAAATTTAGTGAGCCAAGTGGGATTCGTGTACTGATCACTACCTGCAAGTATCATCAAGACTGGGTGAAAAAATGTTTGCTGAGATTTCAGGAAACTCGTAGTTTTTTGGAAGCTTGGCAACCCCTTTCAATGAAAGTGATTCTCGTCAGTCTCTGCTTGGGGCTACTTCAATAGCACACAAACCATAGCGATAGATCTTGGAACTACAGTATTGTGTCAAGTTTCAAAGAGCTAGCACAAACCGTGTTTGATTTAGAGTTCCAACTACATGTATCCATATAGGAGAAAACAGAGTGAAACCTAAACATGAAAACGGTTACTGCAAAGGAACGGTTTAACCTAGAAGAACGAAATTTGGTGAGCCAACTGAGATTCGTGTACTGATCACTACCTGCAAGTATCATCAAGATTGGGATAAAAAATGTTTGCTGAGATTTCAGGAAACTCGCAGTTTTTTGGAAGCTTGGCAACCCCTTTCTATGAAAAGGATTCTCGTCAGTCTCTGCTTGGGGCTACTTCAATAGCACACAAACCATAGCGATAGAACTTGGAACTACATTATTGTGTGAAGTTTCAAAGAGCTAGCACAAACCGTGTTTGATTTAGAGTTCCAACTACATGTATCCATATAGGAGAAAACAGAGTGAAACCTAAACATCAAAACGGTTACTGCAAAGGAACGGTTTAAACTAGAAGAACGAAATTTGGTGAGCCAAGTGGGATTGGTGTACTGATCACTACCTGCAAGTATCATCAAGATTGGGTGAAAAAATGTTTGCTGAGATTTCAGGAAAATCTTAGTTTTTTGGAAGCTTGGCAACCCCTTTCAATGAAAGTGATTCTCGTCAGTCTCTGCTTGGGGCTACTTCAATAGCACACAAACCATAGCGATAGAACTTGGAACTACATTATTGTGCCAAGTTTCAAAGAGCTTCAAAAACCGTGTTTGATTTAGAGTTCCAACTACATGTATCCATATAGGAAAAAACAGAGTGAAACCTAAACATGAAAACGGTTACTGCAAAGGAACGGTTTAACCTAGAAGAACGAAATTTGGTGAGCCAACTGAGATTCGTGTACTGATCACTACCTGCAAGTATCATCAATATTGGGTGAAAAAATGTTTGCTGAGATTTCAGGAAACTCGCAGTTTTTTGGATGCCTGGCAACCTCTTTCAATGAAAGGGATTCTCGTCAGTCTCTGCTTGGGGCTACTTCAATAGCACACAAACCATACCTATAGATCTTGGAACTACATTATTGTGTCAAGTTTCAAAGAGCTAGCACAAACCGTGTTTGATTTAGAGTTCCAACTACATGTATCCATATAGGAGAAAACAGAGTGAAACCTAAACATGAAAACGGTTACTGCAAAGGAACGGTTTAACCTAGAAGAACGAAATTTGGTGAGCCAAGTGTGATTGGTGTACTGATCATTAAATGGGAGTATCATCAAGATTGGGTGAAAAAATGTTTGCTGAGATTTCAGGAAACTCCCAATTTTTTGGAAGCCTCCAAACCATTTCAATGAAAGTGATTCTCGTCAGTCTCTGCTTGGGGCTACTTCAATAGCACAGAAACCATAGCGATAGAACTTGGAACTACATTATTGTGCCAAGTTTCAACGAGCTAGCACAAACCGTCTTTGATTTAGAGTTCCAACTACATGTATCCATATAGGAGAAAACAGAGTGAAACCTAAACATGAAAACGGTTACTGCAAAGGAACGGTTTAACCTAGAAGAACGAAATTTGGTGAGCCAAGTGCGATTGGTGTACTGATCATAAAATGGAAGTATCATCAAGATTTGTGAAAAAATGTTTGCTGAGATTTCAGGAAACTCGCAGTTTTTTGGAAGCTTGGCAACCCCTTTCAATGAAAGGGATTCTCGTCAGTCTCTGCTTGGGGCTACTTCAATAGCACACAAACCATAGCGATACAACTTGGAACTACATTATTGTGCCAAGTTTCAAAGAGCTAGCACAAACCTTTTTTGATTTAGAGTTCCAACTACATGTATGCATATAGGAGAAAACAGAGTGAAATCTAAAATTGAAAACGGTTACTGCAAAGGAACTGTTTAACCTAGAAGAACGAAATTTGGTGAGCCAATTGGGATTGGTGTACTGATCATCAAATGGAAGTATCATCAAGATTGGGTGAAAAAATGTTTGCTGAGATTTCAGGAAAATCTTAGTTTTTTGGAAGCTTGGCAACCCCTTTCAATGAAAGTGATTCTCGTCAGTCTCTGCTTGGGGCTACTTCAATAGCACACAAACCATAGCGATAGAACTTGGAACTACATTATTGTGCCAAGTTTCAACGAGCTAGCACAAACCGTCTTTGATTTAGAGTTCCAACTACATGTATCCATATAGGAGAAAACAGAGTGAAACCTAAACATGAAAACGGTTACTGCAAAGGAACGGTTTAACCTAGAAGAACGAAATTTGGTGAGTCAAGTGCGATTGGTGTACTGATCATAAAATGGAAGTATCATCAAGATTGGGTGAAAAAAATGTTTGCTGAGATTTCAGGAAACTCGCAGTTTTTTGGAAGCTTGGCAACCCCTTTCAATGAAAGGGATTCTCGTCAGTCTCTGCTTGGGGCTACTTCAATAACACACAAAACATTGCGATACAACTTGGAACTACATTATTGTGCCAAGTTTCAAAGAGCTAGCACAAACCTTTTTTGATTTAGAGTTCCAACTACATGTATGCATATAGGAGAAAACAGAGTGAAATCTAAAATTGAAAACGGATACTGCAAAGGAACTGTTTAACCTAGAAGAACGAAATTTGGTGAGCCAATTGGGATTGGTGTACTGATTATCAAATGGAAGTATCATCAAGATTGTGTGAAAAAAATGTTTGCTGAGATTTCAGGAAAATCTTAGTTTTTTGGAAGCTTGGCAACCCCTTTCAATGAAAGTGATTCTCGTCAGTCTCTGCTTGGGGCTACTTCAATAGCACACAAACCATAGTGATAGAACTTGGAACTACATTATTTTGCCAAGTTTCAAAGAGCTTGCACAAACCGTGTTTGATTTAGAGTTCCAACTACATGTATCCATATAGGAAAAAACAGAGTGAAACCTAAACATGAAAACGGTTACTGCAAAGGAACGGTTTAACCTAGAAGAACGAAATTTGGTGAGCCAACTGAGATTCGTGTACTGATCACTACCTGCAACTATCATCAATATTGGGTGAAAAAATGTTTGCTGAGATTTCAGGAAACTCGCAGTTTTTTGGATGCCTGGCAACCTCTTTCAATGAAAGGGATTCTCGTCAGTCTCTGCTTGGGGCTACTTCAATAGCACACAAACCATATCTATAGATCTTGGAACTACATTATTGTATCAAGTTTCAAAGAGCTAGCACAAACCGTGTTTGACTTAGAATTCCAACTACATGTATCCATATAGGAGAAAACAGAGTGAAACCTAAAAATGAAAAACGGTTACTGCAATGGAACGGTTTAACCTAGAAGAACGAAATTTAGTGAGCCAAGTGGGATTCGTGTACTGATCACTACCTGCAAGTATCATCAAGATTGGGTGAAAAAATGTTTGCTTAGATTTCAGGAAACTCGCAGTTTTTTGGAAGCCTGGCAACCCCTTTCAATGAAAGGGATTCTCGTCAGTCTCTGCTTGGGGCTACTTCAATAGCACACAAACCATAGCGATAGAACTTGGAACTACATTATTGTGCCAAGTTTCAAAGAGCTAGCACAAACCGTGTTTGATTTAGAGTTCCAACTACATGTATCCATATAGGAGAAAACAGAGTGAAACCTAAACATGAAAACGGTTACTGCAAAGGAAAGGTTTAACCTAGAAGAACGAAATTTGGTGAGCCAACTGAGATTCGTGTACTGATCACTACCTGCAAGTATCATCAAGATTGGGATAAAAAATGTTTGCTGAGATTTCAGGAAACTCGCAGTTTTTTGGATGCCTGGCAACCTCTTTCAATGAAAGGGATTCTCGTCAGTCTCTGCTTGGGTTTACTTCAATAGCACACAAACCATACCTATAGATCTTGGAACTACATTATTGTGTCAAGTTTCAAAGAGCTAGCACAAACCGTGTTTGATTTAGAGTTCCAACTACATGTATCCATATAGGAGAAAACAGAGTGAAACCTAAACATGAAAACGGTTACTGCAAAGGAACGGTTTAACCTAGAAGAACGAAATTTGGTGAGCCAAGTGTGATTGGTGTACTGATCATTAAATGGGAGTATCATAAGATTGGGTGAAAAAAATGTTTGCTGAGATTTCAGGAAACTCGCAGTTTTTTGGAAGCTTGGCAATTTCTTTCAATGAAAGGGATTCTCGTCAGTCTTGCTTGGAGCTACTTCAATAGCACACAAACCATACCTATACATCTTGGAACTACATTATTGTGTCAAGTTTCAAAGAGCTAGCACAAACCGTGTTTGACTTAGAGTTCCAACTACATGTATCCATATAGGAGAAAACAGAGTGAAACCTAAACATGAAAACGGTTACTGCAAAGGAACGGTTTAACCTAGAAGAACGAAATTTAGTGAGCCAAGTGGGATTCGTTTCTGATCACTACCTACAAGTATCATCAAGATTGGGTGAAAAAATGTTTGCTTAGATTTCAGGAAACTCGCAGTTTTTTTGGAAGCCTGGCAACCCCTTTCAATGAAAGTGATTCTCGTCAGTCTCTGCTTGGGGCTACTTCAATAACACACAAACCATAGCGATAGAACTTGGAACTACATTATTGTGCCAAGTTTCAAAGAGCTAGCACAAACAGTTTTTGATTTAGAGTTCCAACTACATGTATCTATATAGGAGAAAACAGAGTGAAACCTAAACTTGAAAACGGTTACTGCAAAGGAATGGTTTAACCTAGAAGAACGAAATTTAGTGAGCCAAGTGGGATTCGTGTACTGATCACTACCTGCAAGTATCATCAAGACTGGGTGAAAAAATGTTTGCTGAGATTTCAGGAAACTCGTAGTTTTTGGAAGCTTGGCAACCCCTTTCAATGAAAGTGATTCTCGTCAGTCTCTGCTTGGGGCTACTTCAATAGCACACAAACCATAGCGATAGATCTTGGAACTACAGTATTGTGTCAAGTTTCAAAGAGCTAGCACAAACCGTGTTTGATTTAGAGTTCCAACTACATGTATCCATATAGGAGAAAACAGAGTGAAACCTAAACATGAAAACGGTTACTGCAAAGGAACGGTTTAACCTAGAAGAACGAAATTTGGTGAGCCAACTGAGATTCGTGTACTGATCACTACCTGCAAGTATCATCAAGATTGGGATAAAAAATGTTTGCTGAGATTTCAGGAAACTCGCAGTTTTTTGGAAGCTTGGCAACCCCTTTCTATGAAAAGGATTCTCGTCAGTCTCTGCTTGGGGCTACTTCAATAGCACACAAACCATAGCGATAGAACTTGGAACTACATTATTGTGTCAAGTTTCAAAGAGCTAGCACAAACCGTGTTTGATTTAGAGTTCCAACTACATGTATCCATATAGGAGAAAACAGAGTGAAACCTAAACATCAAAACGGTTACTGCAAAGGAACGGTTTAAACTAGAAGAACGAAATTTGGTGAGCCAAGTGGGATTGGTGTACTGATCACTACCTGCAAGTATCATCAAGATTGGGTGAAAAAATGTTTGCTGAGATTTCAGGAAAATCTTAGTTTTTTGGAAGCTTGGCAACCCCTTTCAATGAAAGTGATTCTCGTCAGTCTCTGCTTGGGGCTACTTCAATAGCACACAAACCATAGCGATAGAACTTGGAACTACATTATTGTGCCAAGTTTCAAAGAGCTTCAAAAACCGTGTTTGATTTAGAGTTCCAACTACATGTATCCATATAGGAAAAAACAGAGTGAAACCTAAACATGAAAACGGTTACTGCAAAGGAACGGTTTAACCTAGAAGAACGAAATTTGGTGAGCCAACTGAGATTCGTGTACTGATCACTACCAAGTATCATCAATATTGGGTGAAAAAATGTTTGCTGAGATTTCAGGAAACTCGCAGTTTTTTGGATGCCTGGCAACCTCTTTCAATGAAAGGGATTCTCGTCAGTCTCTGCTTGGGGCTACTTCAATAGCACACAAACCATACCTATAGATCTTGGAACTACATTATTGTGTCAAGTTTCAAAGAGCTAGCACAAACCGTGTTTGATTTAGAGTTCCAACTACATGTATCCATATAGGAGAAAACAGAGTGAAACCTAAACATGAAAACGGTTACTGCAAAGGAACGGTTTAACCTAGAAGAACGAAATTTGGTGAGCCAAGTGTGATTGGTGTACTGATCATTAAATGGGAGTATCATCAAGATTGGGTGAAAAAATGTTTGCTGAGATTTCAGGAAACTCCCAATTTTTTGGAAGCCTCCAAACCATTTCAATGAAAGTGATTCTCGTCAGTCTCTGCTTGGGGCTACTTCAATAGCACAGAAACCATAGCGATAGAACTTGGAACTACATTATTGTGCCAAGTTTCAACGAGCTAGCACAAACCGTCTTTGATTTAGAGTTCCAACTACATGTATCCATATAGGAGAAAACAGAGTGAAACCTAAACATGAAAACGGTTACTGCAAAGGAACGGTTTAACCTAGAAGAACGAAATTTGGTGAGCCAAGTGCGATTGGTGTACTGATCATAAAATGGAAGTATCATCAAGATTTTGTGAAAAAATGTTTGCTGAGATTTCAGGAAACTCGCAGTTTTTTGGAAGCTTGGCAACCCCTTTCAATGAAAGGGATTCTCGTCAGTCTCTGCTTGGGGCTACTTCAATAGCACACAAACCATAGCGATACAACTTGGAACTACATTATTGTGCCAAGTTTCAAAGAGCTAGCACAAACCTTTTTTGATTTAGAGTTCCAACTACATGTATGCATATAGGAGAAAACAGAGTGAAATCTAAAATTGAAAACGGTTACTGCAAAGGAACTGTTTAACCTAGAAGAACGAAATTTGGTGAGCCAATTGGGATTGGTGTACTGATCATCAAATGGAAGTATCATCAAGATTGGGTGAAAAAATGTTTGCTGAGATTTCAGGAAAATCTTAGTTTTTTGGAAGCTTGGCAACCCCTTTCAATGAAAGTGATTCTCGTCAGTCTCTGCTTGGGGCTACTTCAATAGCACACAAACCATAGCGATAGAACTTGGAACTACATTATTGTGCCAAGTTTCAAAGAGCTTGCACAAACCGTGTTTGATTTAGAGTTCCAACTACATGTATCCATATAAAAAAACAGAGTGAAACCTAAACATGAAAACGGTTACTGCAAAGGAACGGTTTAACCTAGAAGAACGAAATTTGGTGAGCCAACTGAGATTCGTGTACTGATCACTACCTGCAAGTATCATCAATATTGGGTGAAAAAATGTTTGCTGAGATTTCAGGAAACTCGCAGTTTTTTGGATGCCTGGCAACCTCTTTCAATGAAAGGGATTCTCGTCAGTCTCTGCTTGGGGCTACTTCAATAGAACACAAACCATACCTATAGATCTTGGAACTACATTATTGTATCAAGTTTCAAAGAGCTAGCACAAACCGTGTTTGACTTAGAGATCCAACTACATGTATCCATATAGGAGAAAACAGAGTGAAACCTAAAGATGAAAACGGTTACTGCAAAGGAATGGTTTAACCTAGAAGAACGAAATTTAGTGAGCCAAGTGGGATTCGTGTACTGATCACTACCTGCAAGTATCATCAAGATTGGGTGAAAAAATGTTTGCTTAGATTTCAGGAAACTCGCAGTTTTTTGGAAGCCTGGCAACCCCTTTCAATGAAAGGGATTCTCGTCAGTCTCTGCTTGGGGCTACTTCAATAGCACACAAACCATAGCGATACAACTTGGAACTACATTATTGTGCCAAGTTTCAAAGAGCTAGCACAAACCGTGTTTGATTTAGAGTTCCAACTACATGTATACATATAGGAGAAAACAGAGTGAAACCTAAACATGAAAACAGTTACTGCAAAGGAAAGGTTTAACCTAGAAGAACGAAATTTGGTGAGCCAACTGAGATTCGTGTACTGATCACTACCTGCAAGTATCATCAAGATTGGGATAAAAAATGTTTGCTGAGATTTCAGGAAACTCGCAGTTTTTTGGATGCCTGGCAACCTCTTTCAATGAAAGGGATTCTCGTCAGTCTCTGCTTGGGGCTACTTCAATAGCACACAAACCATACCTATAGATCTTGGAACTACATTATTGTGTCAAGTTTCAAAGAGCTAGCAAAAACCGTGTTTGATTTAGAGTTCCAACTACATGTATCCATATAGGAGAAAACAGAGTGAAACCTAAACATGAAAACGGTTACTGCAAAGGAACGGTTTAACCTAGAAGAACGAAATTTGGTGAGCCAAGTGTGATTGGTGTACTGATCATTAAATGGGAGTATCATCAAGATTGGGTGAAAAAATATTTGCTGAGATTTCAGGAAACTCGCAATTTTTTGGAAGCCTCCAACCCATTTCAATGAAAGTGATTCTCGTCAGTCTCTGCTTGGGGCTACTTCAATAGCACACAAACCATAGCGATAGAACTTGGAACTACATTATTGTGCCAAGTTTCAACGAGCTAGCACAAACCGTCTTTGATTTAGAGTTCCAACTACATGTATCCATATAGGAGAAAACAGAGTGAAACCTAAACATGAAAACGGTTACTGCAAAGGAACGGTTTAACCTAGAAGAACGAAATTTGGTGAGTCAAGTGCGATTGGTGTACTGATCATAAAATGGAAGTATCATCAAGATTTTGTGAAAAAATGTTTGCTGAGATTTCAGGAAACTCGCAGTTTTTTGGAAGCTTGGCAACCCCTTTCAATGAAAGGGATTCTCGTCAGTCTCTGCTTGGGGCTACTTCAATAGCACACAAAACATAGCGATACAACTTGGAACTACATTATTGTGCCAAGTTTCAAAGAGCTAGCACAAACCTTTTTTGATTTAGAGTTCCAACTACATGTATGCATATAGGAGAAAACAGAGTGAAATCTAAAATTGAAAACGGTTACTGCAAAGGAACTGTTTAACCTAGAAGAACGAAATTTGGTGAGCCAATTGGGATTGGTGTACTGATCATCAAATGGAAGTATCATCAAGATTGGGTGAAAAAATGTTTGCTGAGATTTCAGGAAAATCTTAGTTTTTTGGAAGCTTGGCAACCCCTTTTAATGAAAGTGATTCTCGTCAGTCTCTGCTTGGAGCTACTTCAATAGCACACAAACCATAGCGATAGAACTTGGAACTACATTATTTTGCCAAGTTTCAAAGAGCTTGCACAAACCGTGTTTGATTTAGAGTTCCAACTACATGTATCCATATAGGAAAAAACAGAGTGAAACCTAAACATGAAAACGGTTACTGCAAAGGAACGGTTTAACCTAGAAGAACGAAATTTGGTGAGCCAACTGAGATTCGTGTACTGATCACTACCTGCAACTATCATCAATATTGGGTGAAAAAATGTTTGCTGAGATTTCAGGAAACTCGCAGTTTTTTGGATGCCTGGCAACCTCTTTCAATGAAAGGGATTCTCGTCAGTCTCTGCTTGGGGCTACTTCAATAGCACACAAACCATATCTATAGATCTTGGAACTACATTATTGTATCAAGTTTCAAAGAGCTAGCACAAACCGTGTTTGACTTAGAATTCCAACTACATGTATCCATATAGGAGAAAACAGAGTGAAACCTAAAGATGAAAACGGTTACTGCAAAGGAACGGTTTAACCTAGAAGAACGAAATTTAGTGAGCCAAGTGGGATTCGTGTACTGATCACTACCTGCAAGTATCATCAAGATTGGGTGAAAAAATGTTTGCTTAGATTTCAGGAAACTCGCAGTTTTTTGGAAGCCTGGCAACCCCTTTCAATGAAAGGGACTCTCGTCAGTCTCTGCTTGGGGCTACTTCAATAGCACACAAACCATAGCGATAGAACTTGGAACTACATTATTGTGCCAAGTTTCAAAGAGCTAGCACAAACCGTGTTTGATTTAGAGTTCCAACTACATGTATCCATATAGGAGAAAACAGAGTGAAACCTAAACATGAAAACGGTTACTGCAAAGGAAAGGTTTAACCTAGAAGAACGAAATTTGGTGAGCCAACTGAGATTCGTGTACTGATCACTACCTGCAAGTATCATCAAGATTGGGATAAAAAATGTTTGCTGAGATTTCAGGAAACTCGCAGTTTTTTGGATGCCTGGCAACCTCTTTCAATGAAAGGGATTCTCGTCAGTCTCTGCTTGGGGCTACTTCAATAGCACACAAACCATACCTATAGATCTTGGAACTACATTATTGTGTCAAGTTTCAAAGAGCTAGCACAAACCGTGTTTGATTTAGAGTTCCAACTACATGTATCCATATAGGAGAAAACAGAGTGAAACCTAAACATGAAAACGGTTACTGCAAAGGAACGGTTTAACCTAGAAGAACGAAATTTGGTGAGCCAAGTGTGATTGGTGTACTGATCATTAAATGGGAGTATCATAAAGATTGGGTGAAAAAAATGTTTGCTGAGATTTCAGGAAACTCGCAGTTTTTTGGAAGCTTGGCAATTTCTTTCAATGAAAGGGATTCTCGTCAGTCTCTGCTTGGAGCTACTTCAATAGCACACAAACCATACCTATACATCTTGGAACTACATTATTGTGTCAAGTTTCAAAGAGCTAGCACAAACCGTGTTTGACTTAGAGTTCCAACTACATGTATCCATATAGGAGAAAACAGAGTGAAACCTAAACATGAAAACGGTTACTGCAAAGGAACGGTTTAACCTAGAAGAACAAAATTTACTGAGCCAAGTGGGATTCGTTTACTGATCACTACCAACAAGTATCATCAAGATTGGGTGAAAAAATGTTTGCTTAGATTTCAGGAAACTCGCAGTTTTTTGGAAGCCTGGCAACCCCTTTCAATGAAAGGGATTCTCGTCAGTCTCTGCTTGGGGCTACTTCAATAGCACACAAACCATAGCGATAGAACTTGGAACTACATTATTGTGCCAAGTTTCAAAGACCTAGCACAAACCGTGTTTGATTTAGAGTTCCAACTACATGTATCCATATAGGAGAAAACAGAGTGAAACCTAAACATGAAAACGGTTACTGCAAAGGAACGGTTTAACCTAGAAGAACGAAATTTGGTGAGCCAAGTGTGATTGGTGTACTGATCATTAAATGGGAGTATCATCAAGATTGGGTGAAAAAATGTTTGCTGAGATTTCAGGAAACTCGCAATTTTTTGGAAGCCTCCAACCCATTTCAATGAAAGTGATTCTCGTCAGTCTCTGCTTGGGGCTACTTCAATAGCACACAAACCACAGCGATAGAACTTGGAACTACATTATTGTGCCAAGTTTCAACGAGCTAGCACAAACCGTTTTTGATTTAGAGTTCCAACTACATGTATCCATATAGGAGAAAACAGAGTGAAACCTAAACATGAAAACGGTTACTGCAAAGGAACGGTTTAACCTAGAAGAACGAAATTTGGTGAGCCAAGTACGATTGGTGTACTGATCATAAAATGGAAGTATCATCAAGATTTTGTGAAAAAATGTTTGCTGAGATTTCAGGAAACTCGCAGCTTTTTGGAAGCTTGGCAACCCCTTTCAATGAAAGGGATTCTCGTCAGTCTCTGCTTGTGGCTACTTCAATAGCACACAAACCATAGCGATACAACTTGGAACTACATTATTGTGCCAAGTTTCAAAGAGCTAGCACAAACCTTTTTTGATTTAGAGTTCCAACTACATGTATGCATATAGGAGAAAACAGAGTGAAATCTAAAATTGAAAACGGTTACTGCAAAGGAACTGTTTAACCTAGAAGAACGAAATTTGGTGAGCCAATTGGGATTGGTGTACTGATCATCAAATGGAAGTATCATCAAGATTGGGTGAAAAAATGTTTGCTGAGATTTCAGGAAAATCTTAGTTTTTTGGAAGCTTGGCAACCCCTTTCAATGAAAGTGATTCTCGTCAGTCTCTGCTTGGGGCTACTTCAATAGCACACAAACCATAGCGATAGAACTTGGAACTACATTATTTTGCCAAGTTTCAAAGAGCTTGCACAAACCGTGTTTGATTTAGAGTTCCAACTACATGTATCCATATAGGAAAAAACAGAGTGAAACCTAAACATGAAAACGGTTACTGCAAAGGAACGGTTTAACCTAGAAGAACGAAATTTGGTGAGCCAACTGAGATTCGTGTACTGATCACTACCTGCAACTATCATCAATATTGGGTGAAAAAATGTTTGCTGAGATTTCAGGAAACTCGCAGTTTTTTGGATGCCTGGCAACCTCTTTCAATGAAAGGGATTCTCGTCAGTCTCTGCTTGGGGCTACTTCAATAGCACACAAACCATATCTATAGATCTTGGAACTACATTATTGTATCAAGTTTCAAAGAGCTAGCACAAACCGTGTTTGACTTAGAATTCCAACTACATGTATCCATATAGGAGAAAACAGAGTGAAACCTAAAGATGAAAACGGTTACTGCAAAGGAACGGTATAACCTAGAAGAACGAAATTTAGTGAGCCAAGTGGGATTCGTGTACTGATCACTACCTGCAAGTATCATCAAGATTGGGTGAAAAAATGTTTGCTTAGATTTCAGGAAACTCGCAGTTTTTTGGAAGCCTGGCAACCCCTTTCAATGAAAGGGATTCTCGTCAGTCTCTGCTTGGGGCTACTTCAATAGCACACAAACCATAGCGATAGAACTTGGAACTACATTATTGTGCCAAGTTTCAAAGAGCTAGCACAAACCGTGTTTGATTTAGAGTTCCAACTACATGTATCCATATAGAAGAAAACAGAGTGAAACCTAAACATGAAAACGCTTACTGCAAAGGAAAGGTTTAACCTAGAAGAACGAAATTTGGTGAGCCAACTGAGATTCGTGTACTGATCACTACCTGCAAGTATCATCAAGATTGGGATAAAAAATGTTTGCTGAGATTTCAGGAAACTCGCAGTTTTTTGGATGCCTGGCAACCTCTTTCAATGAAAGGGATTCTCGTCAGTCTCTGCTTGGGGCTACTTCAATAGCACACAAACCATACCTATAGATCTTGGAACTACATTATTGTGTCAAGTTTCAAAGAGCTAGCACAAACCGTGTTTGATTTAGAGTTCCAACTACATGTATCCATATAGGAGAAAACAGAGTGAAACCTAAACATGAAAACGGTTACTGCAAAGGAACGGTTTAACCTAGAAGAACGAAATTTGGTGAGCCAAGTGTGATTGGTGTACTGATCATTAAATGGGAGTATCATAAAGATTGGGTGAAAAAAATGTTTGCTGAGATTTCAGGAAACTCGCAGTTTTTTGGAAGCTTGGCAATTTCTTTCAATGAAAGGGATTCTCGTCAGTCTCTGCTTGGAGCTACTTCAATAGCACACAAACCATACCTATACATCTTGGAACTACATTATTGTGTCAAGTTTCAAAGAGCTAGCACAAACCGTGTTTGACTTAGAGTTCCAACTACATGTATCCATATAGGAGAAAACAGAGTGAAACCTAAACATGAAAACGGTTACTGCAAAGGAACGGTTTAACCTAGAAGAACGAAATTTACTGAGCCAAGTGGGATTCGTTTACTGATCACTACCTACAAGTATCATCAAGATTGGGTGAAAAAATGTTTGCTTAGATTTCAGGAAACTCGCAGTTTTTTGGAAGCCTGGCAACCCCTTTCAATGAAAGGGATAATCGTCAGTCTCTGCTTGGGGCTACTTCAATAGCACACAAACCATAGCGATAGAACTTGGAACTACATTATTGTGCCAAGTTTCAAAGACCTAGCACAAACCGTGTTTGATTTAGAGTTCCAACTACATGTATCCATATAGGAGAAAACAGAGTGAAACCTAAACATGAAAACGGTTACTGCAAAGGAACGGTTTAACCTAGAAGAACGAAATTTGGTGAGCCAAGTGTGATTGGTGTACTGATCATTAAATGGGAGTATCATCAAGATTGGGTGAAAAAATGTTTGCTGAGATTTCAGGAAACTCGCAATTTTTTGGAAGCCTCCAACCCATTTCAATGAAAGTGATTCTCGTCAGTCTCTGCTTGGGGCTACTTCAATAGCACACAAACCATAGCGATAGAACTTGGAACTACATTATTGTGCCAAGTTTCAACGAGCTAGCACAAACCGTTTTTGATTTAGAGTTCCAACTACATGTATCCATATAGGAGAAAACAGAGTGAAACCTAAACATGAAAACGGTTACTGCAAAGGAACGGTTTAACCTAGAAGAACGAAATTTGGTGAGCCAAGTGCGATTGGTGTACTGATCATAAAATGGAAGTATCATCAAGATTTTGTGAAAAAATGTTTGCTGAGATTTCAGGAAACTCGCAGTTTTTTGGAAGCTTGGCAACCCCTTTCAATGAAAGGGATTCTCGTCAGTCTCTGCTTGGGGCTACTTCAATAGCACACAAACCATAGCGATACAACTTGGAACTACATTATTGTGCCAAGTTTCAAAGAGCTAGCACAAACCGTGTTTGATTTAGAGTTCCAACTACATGTATCCATATAGGAGAAAACAGAGTGAAATCTAAAATTGAAAACGGTTACTGCAAAGGAACTGTTTAACCTAGAAGAACGAAATTTGGTGAGCCAATTGGGATTGGTGTACTGATCATCAAATGGAAGTATCATCAAGATTGGGTGAAAAAAATGTTTGCTTAGATTTCAGGAAACTCGCAGTTTTTTGGAAGCTTGGCAACCTCTTTGAATGAAAGTGATTCTCGTCAGTCTCTGCTTGGGGTACTTCAATAGCACACAAACCATAGCGATAGAACTTGGAACTACATTATTCTGCCAAGTTTCAACGAGCTAGCACAAACCGTGTTTGATTTAGAGTTCCAACTACATGTATCCATATAGGAGAAAACAGAGTGAAACCTAAACATGAAAACGGTTACTGCAAAGGAACGGTTTAACCTAGAAGAATGAAATTTAGTGAGCCAAGTGGGATTCGTGTACTGATCACTACCTGCAAGTATCATCAAGATTGGGTGAAAAAATGTTTGCTGAGATTTCAGGAAACTCGCAGTTTTTTGGAAGCTTGGCAACCCCTTTCAATGAAAGAGATTCTCGTCAGTCTCTGCTTGGGGCTACTTCAATAGCACACAAACCATAGCGATAGAACTTGGAACTACATTATTGTGCCAAGTTTCAAAGAGCTAACACAAACCGTTTTTGATTTAGAGTTCCAACTACATGTATCTATATAGGAGAAAAGAGAGTGAAACCTAAACTTGAAAACGGTTACTGCAAAGGAACTGTTTAACCTAGAAGAACGAAATTTGGTGAGCCAATTGGGATTGGTGTACTGATCATCAAATGGAAGTATCATCAAGATTGGGTGAAAAAAATGTTTGCTTAGATTTCAGGAAACTCGCAGTTTTTTGGAAGCTTGGCAACCCCTTTCAATGAAAGTGATTCTCGTCAGTCTCTGCTTGGGGCTACTTCAATAGCACACAAACCATAGCGATAGAACTTGGAACTACATTATTTTGCCAAGTTTCAAAGAGCTTGCACAAACCGTGTTTGATTTAGAGTTCCAACTACATGTATCCATATAGGAAAAAACAGAGTGAAACCTAAACATGAAAACGGTTACTGCAAAGGAACGGTTTAACCTAGAAGAACGAAATTTGGTGAGCCAACTGAGATTCGTGTACTGATCACTACCTGCAACTATCATCAATATTGGGTGAAAAAATGTTTGCTGAGATTTCAGGAAACTCGCAGTTTTTTGGATGCCTGGCAACCTCTTTCAATGAAAGGGATTCTCGTCAGTCTCTGCTTGGGGCTACTTCAATAGCACACAAACCATATCTATAGATCTTGGAACTACATTATTGTATCAAGTTTCAAAGAGCTAGCACAAACCGTGTTTGACTTAGAATTCCAACTACATGTATCCATATAGGAGAAAACAGAGTGAAACCTAAAGATGAAAACGGTTACTGCAAAGGAACGGTATAACCTAGAAGAACGAAATTTAGTGAGCCAAGTGGGATTCGTGTACTGATCACTACCTGCAAGTATCATCAAGATTGGGTGAAAAAATGTTTGCTTAGATTTCAGGAAACTCGCAGTTTTTTGGAAGCCTGGCAACCCCTTTCAATGAAAGGGATTCTCGTCAGTCTCTGCTTGGGGCTACTTCAATAGCACACAAACCATAGCGATAGAACTTGGAACTACATTATTGTGCCAAGTTTCAAAGAGCTAGCACAAACCGTGTTTGATTTAGAGTTCCAACTACATGTATCCATATAGAAGAAAACAGAGTGAAACCTAAACATGAAAACGCTTACTGCAAAGGAAAGGTTTAACCTAGAAGAACGAAATTTGGTGAGCCAACTGAGATTCGTGTACTGATCACTACCTGCAAGTATCATCAAGATTGGGATAAAAAATGTTTGCTGAGATTTCAGGAAACTCGCAGTTTTTTGGATGCCTGGCAACCTCTTTCAATGAAAGGGATTCTCGTCAGTCTCTGCTTGGGGCTACTTCAATAGCACACAAACCATACCTATAGATCTTGGAACTACATTATTGTGTCAAGTTTCAAAGAGCTAGCACAAACCGTGTTTGATTTAGAGTTCCAACTACATGTATCCATATAGGAGAAAACAGAGTGAAACCTAAACATGAAAACGGTTACTGCAAAGGAACGGTTTAACCTAGAAGAACGAAATTTGGTGAGCCAAGTGTGATTGGTGTACTGATCATTAAATGGGAGTATCATAAAGATTGGGTGAAAAAAATGTTTGCTGAGATTTCAGGAAACTCGCAGTTTTTTGGAAGCTTGGCAATTTCTTTCAATGAAAGGGATTCTCGTCAGTCTCTGCTTGGAGCTACTTCAATAGCACACAAACCATACCTATACATCTTGGAACTACATTATTGTGTCAAGTTTCAAAGAGCTAGCACAAACCGTGTTTGACTTAGAGTTCCAACTACATGTATCCATATAGGAGAAAACAGAGTGAAACCTAAACATGAAAACGGTTACTGCAAAGGAACGGTTTAACCTAGAAGAACGAAATTTACTGAGCCAAGTGGGATTCGTTTACTGATCACTACCTACAAGTATCATCAAGATTGGGTGAAAAAATGTTTGCTTAGATTTCAGGAAACTCGCAGTTTTTTGGAAGCCTGGCAACCCCTTTCAATGAAAGGGATAATCGTCAGTCTCTGCTTGGGGCTACTTCAATAGCACACAAACCATAGCGATAGAACTTGGAACTACATTATTGTGCCAAGTTTCAAAGACCTAGCACAAACCGTGTTTGATTTAGAGTTCCAACTACATGTATCCATATAGGAGAAAACAGAGTGAAACCTAAACATGAAAACGGTTACTGCAAAGGAACGGTTTAACCTAGAAGAACGAAATTTGGTGAGCCAAGTGTGATTGGTGTACTGATCATTAAATGGGAGTATCATCAAGATTGGGTGAAAAAATGTTTGCTGAGATTTCAGGAAACTCGCAATTTTTTGGAAGCCTCCAACCCATTTCAATGAAAGTGATTCTCATCAGTCTCTGCTTGGGGCTACTTCAATAGCACACAAACCATAGCGATAGAACTTGGAACTACATTATTGTGCCAAGTTTCAACGAGCTAGCACAAACCGTTTTTGATTTAGAGTTCCAACTACATGTATCCATATAGGAGAAAACAGAGTGAAACCTAAACATGAAAACGGTTACTGCAAAGGAACGGTTTAACCTAGAAGAACGAAATTTGGTGAGCCAAGTGCGATTGGTGTACTGATCATAAAATGGAAGTATCATCAAGATTTTGTGAAAAAATGTTTGCTGAGATTTCAGGAAACTCGCAGTTTTTTGGAAGCTTGGCAACCCCTTTCAATGAAAGGGATTCTCGTCAGTCTCTGCTTGGGGCTACTTCAATAGCACACAAACCATAGCGATACAACTTGGAACTACATTATTGTGCCAAGTTTCAAAGAGCTAGCACAAACCGTGTTTGATTTAGAGTTCCAACTACATGTATCCATATAGGAGAAAACAGAGTGAAATCTAAAATTGAAAACGGTTACTGCAAAGGAACTGTTTAACCTAGAAGAACGAAATTTGGTGAGCCAATTGGGATTGGTGTACTGATCATCAAATGGAAGTATCATCAAGATTGGGTGAAAAAAATGTTTGCTTAGATTTCAGGAAACTCGCAGTTTTTTGGAAGCTTGGCAACCTCTTTGAATGAAAGTGATTCTCGTCAGTCTCTGCTTGGGGTACTTCAATAGCACACAAACCATAGCGATAGAACTTGGAACTACATTATTCTGCCAAGTTTCAACGAGCTAGCACAAACCGTGTTTGATTTAGAGTTCCAACTACATGTATCCATATAGGAGAAAACAGAGTGAAACCTAAACATGAAAACGGTTACTGCAAAGGAACGGTTTAACCTAGAAGAACGAAATTTAGTGAGCCAAGTGGGATTCGTGTACTGATCACTACCTGCAAGTATCATCAAGATTGGGTGAAAAAATGTTTGCTGAGATTTCAGGAAACTCGCAGTTTTTTGGAAGCTTGGCAACCCCTTTCAATGAAAGAGATTCTCGTCAGTCTCTGCTTGGGGCTACTTCAATAGCACACAAACCATAGCGATAGAACTTGGAACTACATTATTGTGCCAAGTTTCAAAGAGCTAACACAAACCGTTTTTGATTTAGAGTTCCAACTACATGTATCTATATAGGAGAAAAGAGAGTGAAACCTAAACTTGAAAACGGTTACTGCAAAGGAACTGTTTAACCTAGAAGAACGAAATTTGGTGAGCCAATTGGGATTGGTGTACTGATCATCAAATGGAAGTATCATCAAGATTGGGTGAAAAAAATGTTTGCTTAGATTTCAGGAAACTCGCAGTTTTTTGGAAGCTTGGCAACCCCTTTCAATGAAAGTGATTCTCGTCAGTCTCTGCTTGGGGCTACTTCAATAGCACACAAACCATAGCGATAGAACTTGGAACTACAGTATTGTGTCAAGTTTCAAAGAGCTAGCACAAACCGTGTTTGATTTAGAGTTCCAACTACATGTATCCATATAGGAGAAAACAGAGTGAAACCTAAACATGAAAACGGTTACTGCAAAGGAACGGTTTAACCTAGAAGAACGAAATTTGGTGAGCCAACTGAGATTCGTGTACTGATCACTACCTGCAAGTATCATCAAGATTGGGATAAAAAATGTTTGCTGAGATTTCAGGAAACTCGCAGTTTTTTGGAAGCCTGGCAACCCCTTTCTATGAAAAGGATTCTCGTCAGTCTCTGCTTGGGGCTACTTCAATAGCACACAAACCATAGCGATAGAACTTGGAACTACATTATTGTGTCAAGTTTCAAAGAGCTAGCACAAACCGTGTTTGATTTAGAGTTCCAACTACATGTATCCATATAGGAGAAAACAGAGTGAAACCTAAACATGAAAACGGTTACTGCAAAGGAATGGTTTAAACTAGAAGAACGAAATTTGGTGAGCCAAGTGGGATTGGTGTACTGATCACTACCTGCAAGTATCATCAAGATTGGGTGAAAAAATGTTTGCTGAGATTTCAGGAAAATCTTAGTTTTTTGAAGCTTGGCAACCCCTTTCAATGAAAGTGATTCTCGTCAGTCTCTGCTTGGGGCTACTTCAATAGCACACAAACCATAGCGATAGAACTTGGAACTACATTATTGTGCCAAGTTTCAAAGAGCTTGCACAAACCGTGTTTGATTTAGAGTTCCAACTACATGTATCCATATAGGAAAAAACAGAGTGAAACCTAAACATGAAAACGGTTACTGCAAAGGAACGGTTTAACCTAGAAGAACGAAATTTGGTGAGCCAAATGAGATTCGTGTACTGATCACTACCTGCAAGTATCATCAATATTGGGTGAAAAAATGTTTGCTGAGATTTCAGGAAACTCGCAGTTTTTTGGATGCCTGGCAACCTCTTTCAATGAAAGGGATTCTCGTCAGTCTCTGCTTGGGGCTACTTCAATAGCACACAAACCATACCTATAGATCTTGGAACTACATTATTGTGTCAAGTTTCAAAGAGCTAGCACAAACCGTGTTTGACTTAGAGTTCCAACTACATGTATCCATATAGGAGAAAACAGAGTGAAACCTAAAGATGAAAACGGTTACTGCAAAGGAACGGTTTAACCTAGAAGAACGAAATTTACTGAGCCAAGTGGGATTCGTGTACTGATCACTACCTACAAGTATCATCAAGATTGGGTGAAAAAATGTTTGCTTAGATTTCAGGAAACTCGCAGTTTTTTGGAAGCCTGGCAACCCCTTTCAATGAAAGGGATTCTCGTCAGTCTCTGCTTGGGGCTACTTCAATTGCACACAAACCATAGCGATAGAACTTGGAACTACATTATTGTGCCAAGTTTCAAAGAGCTAGCACAAACCGTGTTTGACTTAGAGTTCCAACTACATGTATCCATATAGGAGAAAACAGAGTGAATCCTAAACATGAAAACGGTTACTGCAAAGGAAAGGTTTAACCTAGAAGAACGAAATTGGGTGAGCCAACTGAGATTCGTGTACTGATCACTACCTGCAAGTATCATCAAGATTGGGTGAAAAAATGTTTGCTGAGATTTCAGGAAAATCTTAGTTTTTTGGAAGCTTGGCAACCCCTTTCAATGAAAGTGATTCTCGTCAGTCTCTGCTTGGGGCTACTTCAATAGCACACAAACCATAGCGATAGAACTGGAACTACATTATTGTGCCAAGTTTCAAAGAGCTTGCACAAACCGTGTTTGATTTAGAGTTCCAACTACATGTATCCATATAGGAAAAAACAGAGTGAAACCTAAAGATGAAAACGGTTACTGCAAAGGAACGGTTTAACCTAGAAGAACGAAATTTGGTGAGCCAACTGAGATTCGTGTACTGATCACTACCTGCAAGTATCATCAATATTGGGTGAAAAAATGTTTGCTGAGATTTCAGGAAACTCGCAGTTTTTTGGATGCCTGGCAACCTCTTTCAATGAAAGCGATTCTCGTCAGTCTCTGCTTGGGGCTACTTCAATAGCACACAAACCATACCTATAGATCTTGGAACTACATTATTGTGTCAAGTTTCAAAGAGCTAGCACAAACCGTGTTTGATTTAGAGTTCCAACTACATGTATCCATATAGGAGAAAACAGAGTGAAACCTAAACATGAAAACGGTTACTGCAAAGGAACGGTTTAACCTAGAAAAACGAAATTTGGTGAGCCAAGTGTGATTGGTGTACTGATCATTAAATGGGAGTATCATCAAGATTGGGTGAAAAAATGTTTGCTGAGATTTCAGGAAACTCGCAGTTTTTTGGAAGCTTGGCAACCCCTTTCAATGAAAGGGATTCTCGTCAGTCTCTGCTTGGGGCTACTTCAATAGCACACAAACCATAGCGATACAACTTGGAACTACATTATTGTGCCAAGTTTCAAAGAGCTAGCACAAACCTTTTTTGATTTAGAGTTCCAACTACATGTATCCATATAGGAGAAAACAGAGTGAAATCTAAAAATGAAAACGGTTACTGCAAAGGAACTGTTTAATCTAGAAGAACGAAATTTGGTGAGCCAATTGGGATTGGTGTACTGATCATCAAATGGAAGTATCATCAAGATTGGGTGAAAAAAATGTTTGCTGAGATTTCAGGAAACTCGCAGTTTTTTGGAAGCTTGGCAATTTCTTTCAATGAAAGGGATTCTCGTCAGTCTCTGCTTGGGGCTACTTCAATAACACACAAACCATACCTATAGATCTTGGAACTACATTATTGTGTCAAGTTTCAAAGAGCTAGCACAAACCGTGTTTGACTTAGAGTTCCAACTACATGTATCCATATAGGAGAAAACAGAGTGAAACCTAAAGATGAAAACGGTTACTGCAAAGGAACGGTTTAACCTAGAAGAACGAAATTTACTGAGCCAAGTGGGATTCGTGTACTGATCACTACGTACAAGTATCATCAAGATTGGGTGAAAAAATGTTTGCTTAGATTTCAGGAAACTCGCAGTTTTTTGGAAGCCTGGCAACCCCTTTCAATGAATGGGATAATCGTCAGTCTCTGCTTGGGGCTACTTCAATAGCACACAAACCATAGCGATAGAACTTGGAACTACATTATTGTTCCAAGGTTCAAAGAGCTAGCACAAACCGTGTTTGATTTAGAGTTCCAACTACATGTATCCATATAGGAGAAAACAGAGTGAAACCTAAACATGAAAACGGTTACTGCAAAGTAACGGTTTAACCTAGAAGAACGAAATTTGGTGAGCCAAGTGCGATTGGTGTACTGATCATAAAATGGAAGTTTCATCAACATTTTGTGAAAAAATGTTTGCTGAGATTTCAGGAAACTCGCAGTTTCTTGGATGCCTGGCAACCTCTTTCAATGAAAGGGATTCTCGTCAGTCTCTGCTTGGGGCTACTTCAATAGCACACAAACCATACCTATAGATCTTGGAACTACATTATTGTGTCAAGTTTCAAAGAGCTAGCACAAACCGTGTTTGACTTAGAGTTCCAACTACATGTATCCATATAGGAGAAAACAGAGTGAAACCTAAACATGAAAACGGTTACTGCAAAGGAACGGTTTAACCTAGAAGAACGAAATTTACTGAGCCAAGTGGGATTCGTGTACTGTTCACTACCTACAAGTATCATCAAGATTGGGTGAAAAAATGTTTGCTTAGATTTCAGGAAACTCGCAGTTTTTTGGAAGCCTGGCAACCCCTTTCAATGAAAGGGATAATCGTCAGTCTCTGCTTGGGGCTACTGCAATTGCACACAAACCATAGCGATAGAACATGGAACTACATTATTGTGCCAAGTTTCAAAGACGTAGCACAAACCGTGTTTGATTTAGAGTTCCAACTACATGTATCCATATAGGAGAAAACAGAGTGAAACCTAAACATGAAAACGGTTACTGCAAAGGAACGGTTTAACCTAGAAAAACGAAATTTGGTGAGCCAAGTGTGATTGGTGTACTGATCATTAAATGGGAGTATCATCAAGATTGGGTGAAAAAATGTTTGCTGAGATTTCAGGAAACTCGCAGTTTTTTGGAAGCTTGGCAACCCCTTTCAATGAAAGGGATTCTCGTCAGTCTCTGCTTGGGGCTACTTCAATAGCACACAAACCATAGCGATACAACTTGGAACTACATTATTGTGCCAAGTTTCAAAGAGCTAGCACAAACCTTTTTTGATTTAGAGTTCCAACTACATGTATCCATATAGGAGAAAACAGAGTGAAATCTAAAAATGAAAACGGTTACTGCAAAGGAACTGTTTAATCTAGAAGAACGAAATTTGGTGAGCCAATTGGGATTGGTGTACTGATCATCAAATGGAAGTATCATCAAGATTGGGTGAAAAAAATGTTTGCTGAGATTTCAGGAAACTCGCAGTTTTTTGGAAGCTTGGCAATTTCTTTCAATGAAAGGGATTCTCGTCAGTCTCTGCTTGGGGCTACTTCAATAACACACAAACCATACCTATAGATCTTGGAACTACATTATTGTGTCAAGTTTCAAAGAGCTAGCACAAACCGTGTTTGACTTAGAGTTCCAACTACATGTATCCATATAGGAGAAAACAGAGTGAAACCTAAAGATGAAAACGGTTACTGCAAAGGAACGGTTTAACCTAGAAGAACGAAATTTACTGAGCCAAGTGGGATTCGTGTACTGATCACTACGTACAAGTATCATCAAGATTGGGTGAAAAAATGTTTGCTTAGATTTCAGGAAACTCGCAGTTTTTTGGAAGCCTGGCAACCCCTTTCAATGAATGGGATAATCGTCAGTCTCTGCTTGGGGCTACTTCAATAGCACACAAACCATAGCGATAGAACTTGGAACTACATTATTGTTCCAAGGTTCAAAGAGCTAGCACAAACCGTGTTTGATTTAGAGTTCCAACTACATGTATCCATATAGGAGAAAACAGAGTGAAACCTAAACATGAAAACGGTTACTGCAAAGTAACGGTTTAACCTAGAAGAACGAAATTTGGTGAGCCAAGTGCGATTGGTGTACTGATCATAAAATGGAAGTTTCATCAACATTTTGTGAAAAAATGTTTGCTGAGATTTCAGGAAACTCGCAGTTTCTTGGATGCCTGGCAACCTCTTTCAATGAAAGGGATTCTCTTCAGTCTCTGCTTGGGGCTACTTCAATAGCACACAAACCATACCTATAGATCTTGGAACTACATTATTGTGTCAAGTTTCAAAGAGCTAGCACAAACCGTGTTTGACTTAGAGTTCCAACTACATGTATCCATATAGGAGAAAACAGAGTGAAACCTAAACATGAAAAGGGTTACTGCAAAGGAACGGTTTAACCTAGAAGAACGAAATTTACTGAGCCAAGTGGGATTCGTGTACTGTTCACTACCTACAAGTATCATCAAGATTGGGTGAAAAAATGTTTGCTTAGATTTCAGGAAACTCGCAGTTTTTTGGAAGCCTGGCAACCCCTTTCAATGAAAGGGATAATCGTCAGTCTCTGCTTGGGGCTACTGCAATTGCACACAAACCATAGCGATAGAACATGGAACTACATTATTGTGCCAAGTTTCAAAGACGTAGCACAAACCGTGTTTGATTTAGAGTTCCAACTACATGTATCCATATAGGAGAAAACAGAGTGAAACCTAAACATGAAACGGTTACTGCAAAGGAACGGTTTAACCTAGAAGAACGAAATTTGGTGAGCCAAGTGCGATTGGTGTACTGATCATTAAATGGGAATATCATCAAGATTGGGTGAAAAAATGTTTGCTGAGATTTCAGGAAACTCGCAATTTTTGGAAGCCTCCACCCATTTCAATGAAAGTGATTCTCGTCAGTCTCTGCTGGGGGCTACTTCAATAGCACACAAACCATAGCGATAGAACTTGGAACTACATTATTGTGCCAAGTTTCAAAGAGCTTGCACAAACCGTGTTTGATTTAGAGTTCCAACTATATGTATCCATATAGGAAAAAACAGAGTGAAACCTAAACATGAAAACGGTTACTGCAAAGGAACGGTTTAACCTAGAAGAACGAAATTTGGTGAGCCAACTGAGATTCGTGTACTGATCACTACCTGCAAGTATCATCAATATTGGGTGAAAAAATGTTTGCTGAGATTTCAGGAAACTCGCAGTTTTTTGGATGCCTGGCAACCTCTTTCAATGAAAGGGATTCTCGTCAGTCTCTGCTTGGGGCTACTTCAATAGCACACAAACCATACCTATAGATCTTGGAACTACATTATTGTGTCAAGTTTCAAAGAGCTAGCACAAACCGTGTTTGATTTAGAGTTCCAACTACATGTATCCATATAGGAGAAAACAGAGTGAAACCTAAACATGAAAACGGTTACTGCAACGGAACGGTTTAACCTATAAGAACGAAATTTGGTGAGCCAACTGAGATTCGTGTACTGATCACTACCTGCAAGTATCATCAAGATTGGGTGAAAAAATGTTTGCTGAGATTTCAGGAAACTCGCAGTTTTTTGGAAGCCTGGCAACCCCTTTCTATGAAAAGGATTCTCGTCAGTCTCTGCTTGGGGCTACTACAATAGCACACAAACCATAGCGATAGAACTTGGAACTACATTATTGTGTCAAGTTTCAAAGAGCTAGCACAAACCGTGTTTGATTTAGAGTTCCAACTACATGTATCCATATAGGAGAAAACAGAGTGAAACCTAAACATGAAAACGGTTACTGCAACGGAACGGTTTAAACTAGAAGATCGAAATTTGGTGAGCCAAGTGGGATTGGTGTACTGATCACTACCTGCAAGTATCATCAATATTGGGTGAAAAAATGTTTGCTGAGATTTCAGGAAACTCGCAGTTTTTTGGATGCCTGGCAACCTCTTTCAATGAAAGGGATTCTCGTCAGTCTCTGCTTGGGGCTACTTCAATAGCACACAAACCATACCTATAGATTTTGGAACTACATTATTGTGTCAAGTTTCAAATAGCTAGCACAAACCGTGTTTGATTTAGAGTTCCAACTACATGTATCCATATAGGAGAAAACAGAGTGAAACCTAAACATGAAAACGGTTACTGCAAAGGAACGGTTTAACCTAGAAGAACGAAATTTGGTGAGCCAAGTGTGATTGGTGTACTGATCATTAAATGGGAGTATCATCAAGATTGGGTGAAAAAATGTTTGCTGAGATTTCAGGAAACTCGCAATTTTTTGGAAGCCTCCCACCCATTTCAATGAAAGTGATTCTCGTCAGTCTCTGCTTGGGGCTACTTCAATAGCACACAAACCATAGCGATAGAACTGGAACTACATTATTGTTCCAAGTTTCAAAGAGCTAGCACAAACCGTGTTTGATTTAGAGTTCCAAATACATGTATCCATATAGGAGAAAACAGAGTGAAACCTAAACATGAAAACGGTTACTGCAAAGGAACGGTTTAACCTAGAAGAACGAAATTTGGTGAGCCAAGTGGGATTGGTGTACTGATCACTACCTGCAAGTATCATCAAGATTGGGTGAAAAAATGTTTGCTGAGATTTGAGGAAAATCTTAGTTTTTTGGAAGCTTGGCAACCCCTTTCAATGAAAGTGATTCTCGTCAGTCTCTGCTTGGGGCTACTTCAATAGCACACAAACCATACCTATAGATCTTGGAACTACATTATTGTGTCAAGTTTCAAAGAGCTAGCACAAACCGTGTTTGACTTAGAGTTCCAACTACATGTATCCATATAGGAGAAAACAGAGTGAAACCTAAAGATGAAAACGGTTACTGCAAAGGAACGGTTTAACCTAGAAGAACGAAATTTATTGAGCCAAGTGGGATTCGTGTACTGATCACTACCTGCAAGTATCATCAAGATTGGGTGAAAAAATGTTTGCTTAGATTTCAGGAAACTCGCAGTTTTTTGGAAGCCTGGCAACCCTTTCATGAAAGGGATTCCCGTCAGTCTCTGCTTGGGGCTACTTCAATAGCACACAAACCATACCTATAGAACTTTTAACTACATTATTGTGCCAAGTTTCAAAGAGCTAGCACAAACCGTGTTTGATTTAGAGTTCCAACTACATGTATCCATATAGGAGAAAACAGAGTGAAACCTAAACATGAAAACGGTTACTGCAAAGGAAAGGTTTAACCTAGAAGAACGAAATTTGGTGAGCCAACTGAGATTCGTGTACTGATCACTACCTGCAAGTATCATCAAGATTGGGATAAAAAATGTTTGCTGAGATTTCAGGAAACTCGCAGTTTTTTGGAAGCCTGGCAACCCCTTTCTATGAAAAGGATTCTCGTCAGTCTCTGCTTGGGGCTACTTCAATAGCACACAAACCATAGCGATAGAACTTGGAACTACATTATTGTGCCAAGTTTCAAAGAGCTAGCACAAACCGTGTTTGATTTAGAGTTCCAAATACATGTATCCATATAGGAGAAAACAGAGTGAAACCTAAACATGAAACGGTTACTGCAAAAGAAAGGTTTAACCTAGAAGAACGAAATTTGGTGAGCCAAGTGGGATTGGTGTACTAATCACTACCTGCAAGTATCATCAAGATTGGGTGAAAAAATGTTTGCTGAGATTTCAGGAAAATCTTAGTTTTTTGGAAGCTTGGCAACCCCTTTCAATGAAAGTGATTCTCGTCAGTCTCTGCTTGGGGCTACTTCAATAGCACACAAACCATAGCGATAGAACTTGGAACTACATTATTGTGCCAAGTTTCAAAGAGCTAGCACAAACCGTGTTTGACTTAGAGTTCCAACTACATGTATCCATATAGGAGAAAACAGAGTGAAACCTAAAATTGAAAACGGTTACTGCAAAGGAACGGTTAACCTAGAAGAACGAAATTTGGTGAGCCAAGTGTGATTGGTGTATTGATCATTAAATGGGAGTATCATCAAGATTGGGTGAAAAAATGTTTGCTGAGATTTCAGGAAACTCGCAGTTTTTTGGAAGCTTGGCAACCCCTTTCAATGAAAGGGATTCTGGTCAGTCTCTGCTTGGGGCTACTTCAATAGCACACAAACCATAGCGATACAACTTGGAACTACATTATTGTGCCAAGTTTCAAAGAGCTAGCACAAACCTTTTTTGATTTAGAGTTCCAACTACATGTATCCATATAGGAGAAAACAGAGTGAAATCTAAAAATTGAAAACGGTTACTGCAAAGGAACGGTTTAACCTAGAAGAACGAAATTTGGTGAGCCAATTGGGATTGGTGTACTGATCATCTAATGGAAGTATCATCAAGATTGGGTGAAAAAAAAGGTTGCTGAGATTTCAGGAAACTCGCAGTTTTTTGGAAGCTTGGCAATTTCTTTCAATGAAAGGGATTCTCGTCAGTCTCTGCTTGGGGCTACTTCAATAGCACACAAACCATACCTATAGATCTTGGAACTACATTATTGTGTCAAGTTTCAAAGAGCTAGCACAAACCGTGTTTGACTTAGAGTTCCAACTACATGTATCCATATAGGAGAAAACAGAGTGAAACCTCAACATGAAAATGGTTACTGCAAAGGAACGGTTTAACCTAGAAGAACGAAATTTACTGAGCCAAGTGGGATTCGTGTACTGATCACTACCTACAAGTATCATCAAGATTGGGTTAAAAAATGTTTGCTGAGATTTCAGGAAACTCGCAATTTTTTGGAAGCCTCGAACCCATTTCAGTGAAAGTGATTCACGTCAGTCTCTGCTTGGGGCTACTTCAATAGCACACATACCATAGCGATAGAACTTGGAACTACATTATTGTGCCAAGTTTCAACGAGCTAGCACAAACCGTTTTTGATTTAGAGTTCCAACTACATGTATCCATATAGGAGAAAACAGAGAGAAACCTAAACATGAAAACGGTTACTGCAAAGGAACGGTTTAACCTAGAAAAACGAAATTTGGTGAGCCAAGTGCGATTGGTGTACTGATCATAAAATGGAAGTATCATCAAGATTTTGTGAAAAAATGTTTGCTGAGATTTCAGGAAACTCGCAGTTTTTTGGAAGCTTGGCAACCCCTTTCAATGAAAGGGATTCTGGTCAGTCTCTGCTTGGGGCTACTTCAATAGCACACAAACCATAGCGATACAACTTGGAACTACATTATTGTGCCAAGTTTCAAAGAGCTAGCACAAACCGTGTTTGATTTAGAGTTCCAACTACATGTATCCATATAGGAGAAAACAGAGTGAAATCTAAAATTGAAAACGGTTACTGCAAAGGAACTGTTTAACCTAGAAGAACGAAATTTGGTGAGCCAATTGGGATTGGTGTACTGATCATCAAATGGAAGTATCATCAAGATTGGGTGAAAAAAATGTTTGCTGAGATTTCAGGAAACTCGCAGTTTTTTGGAAGCTTGGCAACCTCTTTGAATGAAAGGGATTCTCGTCAGTCTCTGCTTGGGGCTACTTCAATAGCACAAAAACCATAGCGATAGAACTTGGAACTACATTATTGTGCCAAGTTTCAACGAGCTAGCACAAACCGTGTTTGATTTAGATTTCCAACTACATGTATCCATATAGGAGAAAACAGAGTGAAACCTAAACATGAAAACGGTTACTGCAAAGGAACGGTTTAACCTAGACGAACGAAATTTAGTGAGCCAAGTGGGATTCGTTGTACTGATCACTACCTGCAAGTATCATCAAGATTGGGTGAAAAAATGTTTGCTGAGATTTCAGGAAACTCGCAGTTTTTTGGAAGCTTGGCAACCCCTTTCATTGAAAGAGATTCTCGTCAGTCTCTGCTTGGGGCTACTTCAATAGCACACAAACCATAGCGATAGAACTTGGAACTACATTATTGTGCCAAGTTTCAAAGTGCTAGCACAAACCGTTTTTGATTTAGAGTTCCAACTACCTGTATCTATATAGGAGAAAACAGAGTGAAACCTAAACTTGAAAACGGTTACTGCAAAGGAACGGTTTAACCTAGAAGAACGAAATTTAGTGAGCCAAGTGGGATTCGTGTACTGATCACTACCTGCAAGTATCATCAAGATTGGGTGAAAAAATGTTTGCTGAGATTTCAGGAACTCGTAGTTTTTTGGAAGCTTGGCAACCCCTTTCAATAAAAGTGATTCTCGTCAGTCTCTGCTTGGGGCTACTTCAATAGCACACAATCCATACCTATAGATCTTGGAACTACATTATTGTGTCAAGTTTCAAAGAGCTAGCACAAACCGTGTTTGACTTAGAGTTCCAACTACATGTATCCATATAGGAGAAAACAGAGTGAAACCTAAAGATGAAAACGGTTACTGCAATGGAACGGTTTAACCTAGAAGAACGAAATTTAGTGAGCCAAGTGGGATTCGTGTACTGATCACTACCTGCAAGTATCATCAAGATTGGGTGAAAAAATGTTTGCTTATATTTCAGGAAACTCGCAGTTTTTTGGAAGCCTGGCAACCCCTTTCAATGAAAGGGATTCTCGTCAGTCTCTGCTTGGGGCTACTTCAATAGCACACAAACCATAGCGATAGAACTTGGAACTACATTATTGTGCCAAGTTTCAAAGAGCTAGCACAAACCGTGTTTGATTTAGAGTTCCAACTACATGTATCCATATAGGAGAAAACAGAGTGAAACCTAAACATGAAAACGGTTACTGCAAAGGAACGGTTTAACCTAGAAGAAAGAAATTTGGTCAGCCAACTGAGATTCGTGTACTGATCACTACCTGCAAGTATCATCAATATTGGGTGAAAAAATGTTTGCTGAGATTTCAGGAAACTCGCAGTTTTTTGGATGCCTGGCAACCTCTTTCAATGAAAGGGATTCTCGTCAGTCTCTGCTTGGGGCTACTTCAATAGCACACAAACCATACCTATAGATCTTGGAACTACATTATTGTGTCAAGTTTCAAAGAGCTAGCACAAACCGTGTTTGATTTAGAGTTCCAACTACATGTATCCATATAGGAGAAAACAGAGTGAAACCTAAAATTGAAAACGGTTACTGCAAAGGAACGGTTTAACCTAGAAGAACGAAATTTGGTGAGCCAAGTGTGATCGGTGTATTGATCATTAAATGGAGTATCATCAAGATTGGGTGAAAAAATGTTTGCTGAGATTTCAGGAAACTCGCAGTTTTTTGGAAGCTTGGCAACCCCTTTCAATGAAAGGGATTCTGGTCAGTCTCTGCTTGGGGCTACTTCAATAGCACACAAACCATAGCGATACAACTTGGAACTACATTATTGTGCCAAGTTTCAAAGAGCTAGCACAAACCTTTTTTGATTTAGAGTTCCAACTACATGTATCCATATAGGAGAAAACAGAGTGAAACCTAAACATGAAAACGGTTACTGCAAAGGAACGGTTTAACCTAGAAGAACGAAATTTGGTGAGCCAATTGGGATTGGTGTACTGATCATCAAATGGAAGTATCATCAAGATTGGGTGAAAAAAATGTTTGCTGAGATTTCAGGAAACTCGCAGTTTTTTGGAAGCTTGGCAATTTCTTTCAATGAAAGGGATTCTCGTCAGTCTCTGCTTGGGGCTACTTCAATAGCACACAAACCATACCTATAGATCTTGGAACTACATTATTGTGTCAAGTTTCAAAGAGCTAGCACAAACCGTGTTTGACTTAGAGTTCCAACTACATGTATCCATATAGGAGAAAACAGAGTGAAACCTAAACATGAAAACGGTTACTGCAAAGGAACGGTTTAACCTAGAAGAACGAAATTTACTGAGCCAAGTGGGATTCGTGTACTGATCACTACCTACAAGTATCATCAAGATTGGGTTAAAAAATGTTTGCTGAGATTTCAGGAAACTCACAATTTTTTGGAAGCCTCGAACCCATTTCAATGAAAGTGATTCTCGTCAGTCTCTGCTTGGGGCTACTTCAATAGCACACAAACCATAGCGATAGAACTTGGAACTACATTATTGTGCCAAGTTTCAACGAGCTAGCACAAACCGTTTTTGATTTAGAGTTCCAACTACATGTATCCATATAGGAGAAAACAGAGAGAAACCTAAACATGAAAACGGTTACTGCAAAGGAACGGTTTAACCTAGAAGAACGAAATTTGGTGAGCCAAGTGCGATTGGTGTACTGATCATAAAATGGAAGTATCATCAAGATTTTGTGAAAAAATGTTTGCTGAGATTTCAGGAAACTCGCAGTTTTTTGGAAGCTTGGCAACCCCTTTCAATGAAAGGGATTCTCGTCAGTCTCTGCTTGGGGCTACTTCAATAGCACACAAACCATAGCGATACAACTTGGAAGTACATTATTGTGCCAAGTTTCAAAGAGCTAGCACAAACCGTGTTTGATTTAGAGTTCCAACTACATGTATCCATATAGGAGAAAACAGAGTGAAATCTAAAATTGAAAACGGTTACTGCAAAGGAACTGTTTAACCTAGAAGAACGAAATTTGGTGAGCCAATTGGGATTGGTGTACTGATCATCAAATGGAAGTATCATCAAGATTGGGTGAAAAAAATGTTTGCTGAGATTTCAGGAAACTCGCAGATTTTTGGAAGCTTGGCAATTTCTTTCAATGAAAGGGATTCTCGTCAGTCTCTGCTTGGGGCTACTTCAATAGCACAAAAACCATAGCGATAGAACTTGGAACTACATTATTGTGCCAAGTTTCAACGAGCTAGCACAAACCGTGTTTGATTTAGATTTCCAACTACATGTATCCATATAGGAGGAAAACAGAGTGAAACCTAAACATGAAAACGGTTACTGCAAAGGAACGGTTTAACCTAGACGAACGAAATTTAGTGAGCCAAGTGGGATTCGTGTACTGATCACTACCTGCAAGTATCATCAAGATTGGGTGAAAAAATGTTTGCTGAGATTTCAGGAAACTCGCAGTTTTTTGGAAGCTTGGCAACCCCTTTCAATGAAAGAGATTCTCGTCAGTCTCTGCTTGGGGCTACTTCAATAGCACACAAACCATAGCGATAGAACTTGGAACTACATTATTGTGCCAAGTTTCAAAGAGCTAGCACAAACCGTTTTTGATTTAGAGTTCCAACTACCTGTATCTATATAGGAGAAAACAGAGTGAAACCTAAACTTGAAAACGGTTACTGCAAAGGAACGGTTTAACCTAGAAGAACGAAATTTAGTGAGCCAAGTGGGATTCGTGTACTGATCACTACCTGCAAGTATCATCAAGATTGGGTGAAAAAATGTTTGCTGAGATTTCAGGAAACTCGTAGTTTTTTGGAAGCTTGGCAACCCCTTTCAATGAAAGTGATTCTCGTCAGTCTCTGCTTGGGGCTACTTCAATAGCACACAAACCATAGCGATAGAACTTGGAACTACATTATTGTGCCAAGTTTCAAAGAGCTAGCACAAACCGTGTTTGATTTAGAGTTCCAACTACATGTATCCATATAGGAAAAAACAGAGTGAAACCTAAACATGAAAACGGTTACTGCAAAGGAACGGTTTAACCTAGAAGAACGAAATTTGGTGAGCCAACTGACATTCGTGTACTGATCACTACCTGCAAGTATCATCAATATTGGGTGAAAAAATGTTTGCTGAGATTTCAGGAAACTCGCAGTTTTTTGGATGCCTGGCAACCTCTTTCAATGAAAGGGATTCTCGTCAGTCTCTGCTTGGGGCTACTTCAATAGCACACAATCCATACCTATAGATCTTGGAACTACATTATTGTGTCAAGTTTCAAAGAGCTAGCACAAACCGTGTTTGACTTAGAGTTCCAACTACATGTATCCATATAGGAGAAAACAGAGTGAAACCTAAAGATGAAAACGGTTACTGCAAAGGAACGGTTTAACCTAGAAGAACGAAATTTAGTGTGCCAAGTGGGATTCGTGTACTGATCACTACCTGCAAGTATCATCAAGATTGGGTGAAAAAATGTTTGCTTAGATTTCAGGAAACTCGCAGTTTTTTGGAAGCCTGGCAACCCCTTTCAATGAAAGGGATTCTCGTCAGTCTCTGCTTGGGGCTACTTCAATAGCACACAAACCATAGCGATAGAACTTGGAACTACATTATTGTGCCAAGTTTCAAAGAGCTAGCACAAACCGTGTTTGATTTAGAGTTCCAACTACATGTATCCATATAGGAGAAAACAGAGTGAAACCTAAACATGAAAACGGTTACTGCAAAGGAAAGGTTTAACCTAGAAGAACGAAATTTGGTGAGCCAACTGAGATTCGTGTACTGATCACTACCCGCAAGTATCATCAAGATTGGGATAAAAAATGTTTGCTGAGATGTTCAGGAACTCGCAGTTTTTTGGAAGCCTGGCAACCCCTTTCTATGAAAAGGATTCTCGTCAGTCTCTGCTTGGGGCTACTTCAATAGCACACAAACCATAGCGATAGAACTTGGAACTACATTATTGTGCCAAGTTTCAAAGAGCTAGCACAAACCGTGTTTGAATTAGAGTTCCAACTACATGTATCCATATAGGAGAAAACAGAGTGAAACCTAAATATGAAAACGGTTACTGCAAAGGAACGGTTTAACCTAGAAGAACGAAATTTGGTGAGCCAAGTGGGATTGGTGTACTGATCACTACCTGCAAGTATCATCAAGATTGGGTGAAAAAATGTTTGCTGAGATATGAGGAAAATCTTAGTTTTTTGGAAGCTTGGCAACCCCTTTCAATGAAAGTGATTCTCGTCAGTCTCTGCTTGGGGCTACTTCAATAGCACACAAACCATAGCGATAGAACTTGGAACTACATTATTGTGCCAAGTTTCAAAGAGATTGCACAAACCGTGTTTGATTTAGAGTTCCAACTATATGTATCCATATAGGAAAAAACAGAGTGAAACCTAAACATGAAAACGGTTACTGCAAAGGAACGGTTTAACCTAGAAGAACGAAATTTGGTGAGCCAACTGAGATTCGTGTACTGATCACTACCTGCAAGTATCATCAATATTGGGTGAAAAAATGTTTGCTGAGATTTCAGGAATCTCGCAGTTTTTTGGATGCCTGGCAACCTCTTTCAATGAAAGGGATTCTCGTCAGTCTCTGCTTGGGGCTACTTCAATAGCACACAAACCATAGCGATAGAACTTGGAACTACATTATTGTGTCAAGTTTCAAATAGCTAGCACAAACCGTTTTTGATTTAGAGTTCCAACTACATGTATCCATATAGGAGAAAACAGAGTGAAACCTAAACATGAAAACGGTTACTGCAAAGGAACGGTTTAACCTAGAAGAACGAAATTTGGTGAGCCAAGTGTGATTGGTGTACTGATCATTAAATGGGAGTATCATCAAGATTGGGTGAAAAAATGTTTGCTGAGATTTCAGGAAACTCGCAATTTTTTGGAAGCCTCCCACCCATTTCAATGAAAGTGATTCTCGTCAGTCTCTGCTTGGGGATACTTCAATAGCACACAAACCATAGCGATAGAACTTGGAACTACATTATTGTTCCAAGTTTCAAAGAGCTAGCACAAACCGTGTTTGATTTAGAGTTCCAACTACATGTATCCATATAGGAGAAAACAGAGTGAAACCTAAACATGAAAACGGTTACTGCAAAGGAACGGTTTAACCTAGAAGAACGAAATTTGGTGAGCCAAGTGCGATTGGTGTACTGATCATAAAATGGAAGTTTCATCAAGATTTTGTGAAAAAATGTTTGCTGAGAATTCAGGAAACTCGCAGTTTTTTGGAAGCCTGGCAACCTCTTTCAATGAAAGGGATTCTCGTCAGTCTCTGCTTGGGGCTACTTCAATAGCACACAAACCATACCTATAGATCTTGGAACTACATTATTGTGTCAAGTTTCAAAGAGCTAGCACAAACCGTGTTTGACTTAGAGTTCCAACTACATGTATCCTTATAGGAGAAAACAGAGTGAAACCTAAAGATGAAAACGGTTACTGCAAAGGAACGGTTTAACCTAGAAGAACGAAATTTATTGAGCCAAGTGGGATTCGTGTACTGATCACTACCTGCAAGTATCATCAAGATTGGGTGAAAAAATGTTTGCTTAGATTTCAGGAAACTCGCAGTTTTTTGGAAGCCTGGCAACCCCTTTCAATGAAAGGGATTCTCGTCAGTCTCTGCTTGGGGCTACTTCAATAGCACACAAACCATACCTATAGAACTTTTAACTACATTATTGTGCCAAGTTTCAAAGAGCTAGCACAAACCGTGTTTGATTTAGAGTTCCAACTACATGTATCCATATAGGAGAAAACAGAGTGAAACCTAAACATGAAAACGGTTACTGCAAAGGAAAGGTTTAACCTAGAAGAACGAAATTTGGTGAGCCAACTGAGATTCGTGTACTGATCACTACCTGCAAGTATCATCAAGATTGGGATAAAAAATGTTTGCTGAGATTTCAGGAAACTCGCAGTTTTTTGGAAGCCTGGCAACCCCTTTCTATGAAAAGGATTCTCGTCAGTCTCTGCTTGGGGCTACTTCAATAGCACACAAACCATAGCGATAGAACTTGGAACTACATTATTGTGCCAAGTTTCAAAGAGCTAGCACAAACCGTGTTTGATTTAGAGTTCCAACTACATGTATCCATATAGGAGAAAACAGAGTGAAACCTAAACATGAAAACGGTTACTGCAAAGGAACGGTTTAACCTAGAAGAACGAAATTTGGTGAGCCAAGTGGGATTGGTGTACTGATCACTACCTGCAAGTATCATCAAGATTGGGTGAAAAAATGTTTGCTGAGATTTCAGGAAAATCTTAGTTTTTTGGAAGCTTGGCAACCCCTTTGAATGAAAGTGATTCTCGTCAGTCTCTGCTTGGGGCTAATTCAATAGCACACAAACCATAGCGATAGAACTTGGAACTACATTATTGTGCCAAGTTTCAAAGAGCTTGCACAAACTGTGTTTGATTTAGAGTTCCAACTACATGTATCCATATAGGAAAAAACAGAGTGAAACCTAAACATGAAAACGGTTACTGCAAAGGAACGGTTTAACCTAGAAGAACGAAATTTGGTGAGCCAACTGAGATTCGTGTACTGATCACTACCTGCAAGTATCATCAATATTGGGTGAAAAAATGTTTGCTGAGATTTCAGGAAACTCGCAGTTTTTTGGATGCCTGGCAACCTCTTTCAATGAAAGGGATTCTCGTCAGTCTCTGCTTGGGGCTACTTCAATAGCACACAAACCATACCTATAGATCTTGGAACTACATTATTGTGTCAAGTTTCAAAGAGCTAGCACAAACCGTGTTTGATTTAGAGTTCCAACTACATGTATCCATATAGGAGAAAACAGAGTGAAACCTAAAATTGAAAACGGTTACTGCAAAGGAACGGTTTAACCTAGAAGAACGAAATTTGGTGAGCCAAGTGTGATTGGTGTATTGATCATTAAATGGGAGTATCATCAAGATTGGGTGAAAAAATGTTTGCTGAGATTTCAGGAAACTCGCAGTTTTTTGGAAGCTTGGCAACCCCTTTCAATGAAAGGGATTCTGGTCAGTCTCTGCTTGGGGCTACTTCAATAGCACACAAACCATAGCGATAGAACATGGAACTACATTATTGTGCCAAGTTTCAAAGAGCTTGCACAAACCGTGTTTGATTTAGAGTTCCAACTACCTGTATCTATATAGGAGAAAACAGAGTGAAACCTAAACTTGAAAACGGTTACTGCAAAGGAACGGTTTAACCTAGAAGAACGAAATTTAGTGAGCCAAGTGGGATTCGTGTACTGATCACTACCTGCAAGTATCATCAAGATTGGGTGAAAAATGTTTGCTGAGATTTCAGGAAACTCGTAGTTTTTTGGAAGCTTGGCAACCCCTTTCAATGAAAGTGATACTCGTCAGTCTCTGCTTGGGGCTACTTCAATAGCACACAAACCATAGCGATAGAACATGGAACTACATTATTGTGCCAAGTTTCAAAGAGCTTGCACAAACCGTGTTTGATTTAGAGTTCCAACTACATGTATCCATATAGGAAAAAACAGAGTGAAACCTAAACATGAAAACGGTTACTGCAAAGGAACGGTTTAACCTAGAAGAACGAAATTTGGTGAGCCAACTGACATTCGTGTACTGATCACTACCTGCAAGTATCATCAATATTGGGTGAAAAAATGTTTGCTGAGATTTCAGGAAACTCGCAGTTTTTTGGATGCCTGGCAACCTCTTTCAATGAAAGGGATTCTCGTCAGTCTCTGCTTGGGGCTACTTCAATAGCACACAATCCATACCTATAGATCTTGGAACTACCTTATTGTGTCAAGTTTCAAAGAGCTAGCCCAAACCGTGTTTGACTTAGAGTTCCAAATACATGTATCCATATAGGAGAAAACAGAGTGAAATCTAAAATTGAAAACGGTTACTGCAAAGGAACTGTTTAACCTAGAAGAATGAAATTTGGTGAGCCAATTGGGATTGGTGTACTGATCATCAAATGGAAGTATCATCAAGATTGGGTGAAAAAAATGTTTGCTGAGATTTCAGGAAACTCGCCGTTTTTGGAAGCTTGGCAATTTCTTTCAATGAAAGGGATTCTCGTCAGTCTCTGCTTGGGGGCTACTTCAATAGCACACAAACCATACCTATAGATCTTGGAACTACATTATTGTGTCAAGTTTCAAAGAGCTAGCACAAACCGTGTTTGACTTAGAGTTCCAACTACATGTATCCAT
>NW_027552509.1:0-79468 GCF_045843805.1 Urocitellus parryii | reverse complement strand
TCTATCACTATGGTTTGTGTCCTATTGAAGTATCCCCAGGCAGAGACTGACGAGAATCACTTTCATTGAAAGGGGTTGCCAAGCTTCTAAAAAACTACGAGTTTCCTGAAATCTCAGCAACCATTTTTTTCACCCAATCTTGATGATACTGGCAGGTAATGATCAGTACACCAATCCCACTTGGCTCACCAAATTTCGTTCTTCTTGTTTAAACCGTTCCTTTGCAGTAACCGTTTTCATTTTTATGTTTCACTCTGTTTTCTCCTATATGGATACATGTAGTTGGAACTCTAAATCAAACACGGTTTGTGCTAGCTCTTTGAAACTTGGCACAAGAATGTAGTTCCAAGTTCTATCGCTATGGTTTGTGTCCTATTTAAGTAGCCCCAAGCAGAGACTGACGAGAATCACTTTCATTGAAAGGGGTTGCCAAGCTTCCACAAAAATACCAGTTTCCTGAAATCTCAGCAAACGTTTTTTCACCCAATCTTGATGATACTTTCAGGTAATGATCAGTACACCAATCCCACTTGGCTCACCAAATTTCGATCTTCTAGATTAAATCCTTCGTTTGCAGTAACCGTTTTCATGTTTAGGTTTCACTCTGTTTTCTCCTATATGGATACATGTATTTGGAACTCTAAATCAAACACGGGTTGTGCTAGCTCTTTGAAACTTGGCACAAGAATGTAGTACCAAGTTCTACCGCTATGGTTTGTGATCTATTTAAGTAACCCCAAGCAGAGACTGAGGAGAATCACTTTCATTGAAAGGGGTTGCCAAGCTTCCAAAAAACCACGAGTTTCATGAAATCTCAGCAAACATTTTTTCACCCAATCTTGATGATACTTGCAGGTAATGATCAGTACACCAATCCCACTTGGCTCACCAAATTTCGTTCTTCTAGGTTAAACCATTCCTTTGCAGTAACCGTTTTCATGTTTGGATTTCACAATTCTTTCTCCTATACGGATACAAGTAGTTGGAACTCTAAATCAAACACGGTTTGTGCTAGCTCTTTGAAACTTGGCACAATAATGTAGTTCCAGGGTCTATCGCTATGGTTTGTGTTCTATTGAAGTAGCCCCAAGCAGAGACTGACGAGAATCACTTTCATTGAAAGGGGTTGCCAAGCTTCCACAAAACTACGAGTTTCCTGAAACCTCAGCAAACATTTTTTCACCCAATCTTGATGATACTTGCAGGTAATGATCAGTACTCCAATCCCACTTGGCTCACCAAATTTCGTTCTTCTAGATTAAATCGTTCGTTTGCAGTAACCGTTTTCATGTTTAGGTTTCACTCTGTTTTTTCCTATATGGATACATGTAGTTGGAACTCTAAATCAAACACGGTATGTGCTAGCTCTTTGAAACTTGGCACAATAATGTAGTTCCAAGTTCTATCACTATGGTTTGTGTTCTATTGAAGTAGCCCCAATCATAGACTGACGAGAATCACTTTCATTGAAAGGGGTTGCCAAGCTTCCAAAAAACTGCGAGTTTCCTGAAATCTCAGCAAACATTTTTTCACCCAATCTTGATGATACTTCCAGGTAATGATCAGTACACCAATCCCACTTTGCTCACCAAATTTCGTTCTTCTAGGTTAAACCGTTCCTTTGCAGTAACCGTTTATATTTTTAGGTTTCACTCTGTTTTCTCCTATATGGATACATGCAGTTGGAACTCTAAATCAAATACGGTTTGTGCTAGCTCTTTGAATCTTGGCACAATAATGTAGTTCCAGGGTCTATCGCTATGATTTGTGTCCTATTGAATTAGCCCCAAGCAGAGACTGAAGAGAATCACTTTTATTGAAAGGGGTTGCCAAGCTTCCACAAAACTACGAGTTTCCTGAAATCTCAGCAAACGTTTTTTCACCGAATCTTGATGATACTTTCATGTAATGATCAGTCCACCAATCCCACTTGGCTCACCAAATTTCGTTCTTCTAGGTTAAACCGTTCCTTTGCAGTAACCGTTTTCATGTTTAGATTTCACAATTCTTTCTCCTATATGGATACAAGTAGTTGGAACTCTAAATCAAACACGGTTTGTGCTAGCTCTTTGAAACTTGGCACAATAATGTAGTTTCAGGATCTATCACTATGGTTTGTGTCCTATTGAAGTAGCCCCAAGCAGAGACTGACGTGAATCACTTTCATTGAAAGGGGTTGCCAAGCTTCCACAAAACTACGAGTTTTCTGAAAACTCAGCAACCATTTTTTCACCCAATCTTGATGATACTGGCAGGTAATGATCAGTACAGCAATCCAACTTGGCTCACCAAATTTCGTTCTTCTAGGTTAAACCGTTCCTTTGCAGTAACCGTTTTCATGTTTAGGTTTCACTCTGTTTTCTCCTATATGGATACATGTAGTTGGAACTCTAAATCAAACACGGTTTGTGCTAGCTCTTTGAAACTTGGCACAATAATGTAGTTCCAAGTTCTATCGCTACGGTTTGTGTCCTATTGAAGTAGCCCCAAACAGAGACTGACGAGAATCACTTTCATTGAAAGGGGTTGCCAAGCTTCCGAAAAACTACGAGTTTCCTGAAACCTCAGCAAACATTTTTTCACCCAATCTTGATGATACTTGCAGGTAATGATCAGTTCTCCAATCCCACTTGGCTCACCAAATTTCGTTATTCTAGATTAAATCGTTAGTTTGCATTAACCGTTTTCATGTTTAGGTTTCACTCTGTTTTTTCCTATATGGATACATGTAGTTGGAACGCTAAATCAAACACGGTTTGTGCTAGCTCTTTGAAACTTGGCACAATAATGTAGTTCCAGGGTCTATCGCTATGTTTTGTGTCCTATTGAAGTAGCCCCAAGCAGAGACTGACGAGAATCACTTTCATTGAAAGGGGTTGCCAAGATTCCAAAAAACTACCAGTTTCCTGAAATCTCAGCAAACATTTTTTCACCCAATCTTGACGATACTGGCAGGTAATGATCAGTACACCAATCCCACTTGGCTCACCAAATCTCGATCTTCTTGGTTAAACCGTTCCTTTGCAGGAACCGTTTTCATTTTTAGGTTTCACTCTGTTTTCTCCTATATGGATACATGTAGTTGGATCTCTAAATCAAACACGGTTTGTGCTAGCTCTTTGAAACTTGGCACAAGAATGTAGTTCCAAGTTCTGTCGCTATGGTTTGTGTCCTATTGAAGTAGCCCCAAGCAGAGACTGACGAGAATCACTTTCATTGAAACGCGTTGCCAAGCTTCCACAAAACTACGAGTTTCCTGAAATCTCAGCAAACGTTTTTTCACCCAATCTTGATGATACTTTCAGATAATGATCAGTACACCAATCCCACTTGGCTCACCAAATTTCGTTCTTCTAGATTAAATCGTTCGTTTTCAGTAACCGTTTTCATGTTTAGGTTTCACTCTGTTTTCTCCTATATGGATACATGTAGTTGGAACTCTAAATCAAACACGGTTTGTGCTACCTCTTTGAAACCTGGCACAATAATATAGTTACAAGTTCTATCGCTATTGTTTGTGTCCTATTGAATTAGCCCCAAGCAGAGACTGACGAGAATCACTTTCATTGAAAGGGGTTGCCAAGCTTCCAAAAAACTACGAGTTTCCTGAAACCTCAGCAAACACTTTTTCAGCCAATCTTGATGATACTTGCAGGTAATGATCAGTCCTCCAATCCCACTTGGCTCAACAAATCTCGTTCTTCTTGGTTAAACCGTTCCTTTGCAGTAACCGTTTTCATTTTTAGGTTTCACTCTGTTTTTTCCTATATGGATACATGTACTTGGAACTCTAAATCAAACACGGTTTGTGCTAGGTCTTTGAAACTTGGCACAATAATGTAGTTCCAAGTTCTATGACTATGGTTTGTGTTCTATTGAAGTAGCCCCAAGCATAGACTGACGAGAATCAGTTTCATTGAAATGGATTGCCAAGCTTCCAAAAAACTACGAGTTTCCTGAAATCTCAGCAAACATTTTTTCACCCAATCTTGATGATACTTCCAGGTAATGATCAGTACACCAATCCCACTTTGCTCACCAAATTTCGTTCTTCTAGGTTAAACCATTCCTTTGCAGTAACCGTTTTTGTTTTTAGGTTTCACTCTGTTTTCTCGTATATGGATTCATGTAGTTCGAACTCTAAATCAAACACGGTTTGTGCTAGCTCTTTGAAACTTGGCACAATAATGTAGTTCCAAGTTCTATCGCTATGGTTTGTTTCCTATTGAATTAGCCCCAAGCAGAGACTGACGAGAATCACTTTCATTGAAAGGGGTTGCCAAGCTTCCAAAAAACTACGAGTTTCCTGAAACCTCAGCAAACATTTTTTCACCCAATCTTGATGATACTTGCATGTAATGATAAGTACTCCAATCCCACTTGGCTCACCAAATTTCGTTCTTCTAGATTAAATCGTTCGTTTGCAGTAACCGTTTTCATGTTTAGGTTTCACTCTGTTTTTTCCTATATGGATACATGTAGTTGGAACTCTAAATCAAACACGGTTTGTGCTAGCTCTTTGAAACTTGGCTCAATAATGTAGTTTCAGGGTCTATCACTATGGTTTGTGTCCTATTGAAGTATCCCCAGGCAGAGACTGACGAGAATCACTTTCATTGAAAGGGGTTGCCAAGCTTCTAAAAAACTACGAGTTTCCTGAAATCTCAGCAACCATTTTTTTCACCCAATCTTGATGATACTGGCAGGTAATGATCAGTACACCAATCCCACTTGGCTCACCAAATTTCGTTCTTCTTGTTTAAACCGTTCCTTTGCAGTAACCGTTTTCATTTTTATGTTTCACTCTGTTTTCTCCTATATGGATACATGTAGTTGGAACTCTAAATCAAACACGGTTTGTGCTAGCTCTTTGAAACTTGGCACAAGAATGTAGTTCCAAGTTCTATCGCTATGGTTTGTGTCCTATTTAAGTAGCCCCAAGCAGAGACTGACGAGAATCACTTTCATTGAAAGGGGTTGCCAAGCTTCCACAAAAATACCAGTTTCCTGAAATCTCAGCAAACGTTTTTTCACCCAATCTTGATGATACTTTCAGGTAATGATCAGTACACCAATCCCACTTGGCTCACCAAATTTCGATCTTCTAGATTAAATCCTTCGTTTGCAGTAACCGTTTTCATGTTTAGGTTTCACTCTGTTTTCTCCTATATGGATACATGTATTTGGAACTCTAAATCAAACACGGGTTGTGCTAGCTCTTTGAAACTTGGCACAAGAATGTAGTACCAAGTTCTACCGCTATGGTTTGTGATCTATTTAAGTAACCCCAAGCAGAGACTGAGGAGAATCACTTTCATTGAAAGGGGTTGCCAAGCTTCCAAAAAACCACGAGTTTCATGAAATCTCAGCAAACATTTTTTCACCCAATCTTGATGATACTTGCAGGTAATGATCAGTACACCAATCCCACTTGGCTCACCAAATTTCGTTCTTCTAGGTTAAACCATTCCTTTGCAGTAACCGTTTTCATGTTTGGATTTCACAATTCTTTCTCCTATACGGATACAAGTAGTTGGAACTCTAAATCAAACACGGTTTGTGCTAGCTCTTTGAAACTTGGCACAATAATGTAGTTCCAGGGTCTATCGCTATGGTTTGTGTTCTATTGAAGTAGCCCCAAGCAGAGACTGACGAGAATCACTTTCATTGAAAGGGGTTGCCAAGCTTCCACAAAACTACGAGTTTCCTGAAACCTCAGCAAACATTTTTTCACCCAATCTTGATGATACTTGCAGGTAATGATCAGTACTCCAATCCCACTTGGCTCACCAAATTTCGTTCTTCTAGATTAAATCGTTCGTTTGCAGTAACCGTTTTCATGTTTAGGTTTCACTCTGTTTTTTCCTATATGGATACATGTAGTTGGAACTCTAAATCAAACACGGTATGTGCTAGCTCTTTGAAACTTGGCACAATAATGTAGTTCCAAGTTCTATCACTATGGTTTGTGTTCTATTGAAGTAGCCCCAATCATAGACTGACGAGAATCACTTTCATTGAAAGGGGTTGCCAAGCTTCCAAAAAACTGCGAGTTTCCTGAAATCTCAGCAAACATTTTTTCACCCAATCTTGATGATACTTCCAGGTAATGATCAGTACACCAATCCCACTTTGCTCACCAAATTTCGTTCTTCTAGGTTAAACCGTTCCTTTGCAGTAACCGTTTATATTTTTAGGTTTCACTCTGTTTTCTCCTATATGGATACATGCAGTTGGAACTCTAAATCAAATACGGTTTGTGCTAGCTCTTTGAATCTTGGCACAATAATGTAGTTCCAGGGTCTATCGCTATGATTTGTGTCCTATTGAATTAGCCCCAAGCAGAGACTTAAGAGAATCACTTTTATTGAAAGGGGTTGCCAAGCTTCCACAAAACTACGAGTTTCCTGAAATCTCAGCAAACGTTTTTTCACCGAATCTTGATGATACTTTCATGTAATGATCAGTCCACCAATCCCACTTGGCTCACCAAATTTCGTTCTTCTAGGTTAAACCGTTCCTTTGCAGTAACCGTTTTCATGTTTAGATTTCACAATTCTTTCTCCTATATGGATACAAGTAGTTGGAACTCTAAATCAAACACGGTTTGTGCTAGCTCTTTGAAACTTGGCACAATAATGTAGTTTCAGGATCTATCACTATGGTTTGTGTCCTATTGAAGTAGCCCCAAGCAGAGACTGACGTGAATCACTTTCATTGAAAGGGGTTGCCAAGCTTCCACAAAACTACGAGTTTTCTGAAAACTCAGCAACCATTTTTTCACCCAATCTTGATGATACTGGCAGGTAATGATCAGTACAGCAATCCAACTTGGCTCACCAAATTTCGTTCTTCTAGGTTAAACCGTTCCTTTGCAGTAACCGTTTTCATGTTTAGGTTTCACTCTGTTTTCTCCTATATGGATACATGTAGTTGGAACTCTAAATCAAACACGGTTTGTGCTAGCTCTTTGAAACTTGGCACAATAATGTAGTTCCAAGTTCTATCGCTACGGTTTGTGTCCTATTGAAGTAGCCCCAAACAGAGACTGACGAGAATCACTTTCATTGAAAGGGGTTGCCAAGCTTCCGAAAAACTACGAGTTTCCTGAAACCTCAGCAAACATTTTTTCACCCAATCTTGATGATACTTGCAGGTAATGATCAGTTCTCCAATCCCACTTGGCTCACCAAATTTCGTTATTCTAGATTAAATCGTTAGTTTGCATTAACCGTTTTCATGTTTAGGTTTCACTCTGTTTTTTCCTATATGGATACATGTAGTTGGAACGCTAAATCAAACACGGTTTGTGCTAGCTCTTTGAAACTTGGCACAATAATGTAGTTCCAGGGTCTATCGCTATGTTTTGTGTCCTATTGAAGTAGCCCCAAGCAGAGACTGACGAGAATCACTTTCATTGAAAGGGGTTGCCAAGATTCCAAAAAACTACCAGTTTCCTGAAATCTCAGCAAACATTTTTTCACCCAATCTTGACGATACTGGCAGGTAATGATCAGTACACCAATCCCACTTGGCTCACCAAATCTCGATCTTCTTGGTTAAACCGTTCCTTTGCAGGAACCGTTTTCATTTTTAGGTTTCACTCTGTTTTCTCCTATATGGATACATGTAGTTGGATCTCTAAATCAAACACGGTTTGTGCTAGCTCTTTGAAACTTGGCACAAGAATGTAGTTCCAAGTTCTGTCGCTATGGTTTGTGTCCTATTGAAGTAGCCCCAAGCAGAGACTGACGAGAATCACTTTCATTGAAACGCGTTGCCAAGCTTCCACAAAACTACGAGTTTCCTGAAATCTCAGCAAACGTTTTTTCACCCAATCTTGATGATACTTTCAGATAATGATCAGTACACCAATCCCACTTGGCTCACCAAATTTCGTTCTTCTAGATTAAATCGTTCGTTTTCAGTAACCGTTTTCATGTTTAGGTTTCACTCTGTTTTCTCCTATATGGATACATGTAGTTGGAACTCTAAATCAAACACGGTTTGTGCTACCTCTTTGAAACCTGGCACAATAATATAGTTACAAGTTCTATCGCTATTGTTTGTGTCCTATTGAATTAGCCCCAAGCAGAGACTGACGAGAATCACTTTTCATTGAAAGGGGTTGCCAAGCTTCCAAAAAACTACGAGTTTCCTGAAACCTCAGCAAACACTTTTTCAGCCAATCTTGATGATACTTGCAGGTAATGATCAGTCCTCCAATCCCACTTGGCTCAACAAATCTCGTTCTTCTTGGTTAAACCGTTCCTTTGCAGTAACCGTTTTCATTTTTAGGTTTCACTCTGTTTTTTCCTATATGGATACATGTACTTGGAACTCTAAATCAAACACGGTTTGTGCTAGGTCTTTGAAACTTGGCACAATAATGTAGTTCCAAGTTTCTATGACTATGGTTTGTGTTCTATTGAAGTAGCCCCAAGCATAGACTGACGAGAATCAGTTTCATTGAAATGGATTGCCAAGCTTCCAAAAAACTACGAGTTTCCTGAAATCTCAGCAAACATTTTTTCACCCAATCTTGATGATACTTCCAGGTAATGATCAGTACACCAATCCCACTTTGCTCACCAAATTTCGTTCTTCTAGGTTAAACCATTCCTTTGCAGTAACCGTTTTTGTTTTTAGGTTTCACTCTGTTTTCTCGTATATGGATTCATGTAGTTCGAACTCTAAATCAAACACGGTTTGTGCTAGCTCTTTGAAACTTGGCACAATAATGTAGTTCCAGGGTCTATCGCTATGTTTTGTGTCCTATTGAAGTAGCCCCAAGCAGAGACTTACGAGAATCACTTTCATTGAAAGGGGTTGCCAAGCTTCCAAAAAACTACGTGTTTCATGAAATCTCAGCAAACATTTTTTCACCCAATCTTGATGATACTTGCAGGTAATGATCAGTACACCAATCCCACATGGCTCTCCAAATTTCATTCTTCTAGGTTAAAACCGTTCCTTTGCAGTAACCGTTTTCATGTTTAGATTTCACAATTTTTTCTCCTATATGGATACAAGTAGTTGGAACTCTAAATCAAACACGGTTTGTGCTAGCTCTTTGAAACTTGGCACAATAATGTAGTTCCAGGGTCTATCACTATGGTTTGTGTCCTATTGAAGTAGCCCCAAGCAGAGACTGACGAGAATCCCTTTCATTGAAAGGGGTTGCCAAGCTTCCACAAAACTACGAGTTTCCTGAAATCTCAGCAACCATTTTTTCAAACCAATCTTGATGATACTGGCAGGTAATGATCAGTACAGCAATCCCACTTGGCTCACCAAAGTTCGTTCTTCTAGGTTAAACCGTTCCTTTGTAGTAACCGTTTTCATGTTTAGGTTTCACTCTGTTTTCTCCTATATGGATACATGTAGTTGGAACTCTAAATCAAACACGGTTTGTGCTAGCTCCTTGAAACTTGGCACAATAATGTAGTTCCCAGTTCTATCGCTATGTTTTGTGTCCTATTGAAGTAGCCCCAAGCAGAGACTGACGAGAATCACTTTCATTGAAAGGGGTTGCCAAGCTTCCAAAAAACTACGAGTTTCCTGAAACCTCAGCAAACATTTTTTCACCCAATCTTGATGATACTTGCAGGTAATGATCAGTTCTCCAATCCCACTTGGCTCAAAAAATTTCGTTCTTCTTGGTTAAACCGTTCCTTTGCAGTAACCGTTTTCATTTTTAGGTTTCACTCTGTTTTCTCCTATATGGATACATGTAGTTGGAACTCTAAATCAAACACGGTTTGTGCTAGCTCTTTGAAACTTGGCACAATGTATTTCCAAGTTCTATCGCTCTGGTTTGTGTCCTATTGAAGTAGCCCCAAGCAGAGACTGACGAGAATCACTTTCATTGAAAGGGGTTGCCAAGCTTCCAAAAAACTACGAGTTTCCTGAAATCTCAGCAAACATTTTTTCACCCAATCTTGATAATACTGTCAGGTAATGATCAGTGCACCAATCCCACTTGGCTCACCAAATTTCGTTCATCTTGGTTAAACCGTTCCTTTGTAGTAACCGTTTTCATTTTTAGGTTTCACTCTGTTTTCTCCTATATGGATACATGTAGTTGGAACTCTAAATCAAACACGGTTTGTGCTACCTCTTTCAAACCTGGCACAATAATGTAGTTCCAAGTTCTATCGCTATCGTTTATGTCCTATTGAAGTAGCCCCAAGCAGAGACAGACGAGAATCACTTTCATTGAAAGGGGTTGCCAAGCTTCCAAAAAACTACGAGTTTCCTGAAATCTCAGCAAATATTTTTTCACCCAATCTTGATGATTCTTGCAGGTAATGATCCGTACACCAGTCCCACTTGGCTCACCAAATTTCTTTCTTCTAGGTTAAAACGTTCATTTGCAGTAACCATTTTCAGGTTTAGGTTTCACTCTGTTTTCTCCTATATGGATACATGTAGTTGGAACTCTAAATCAAACACGGTTTGAGCTAGCTCTTTGAAACTTGGGACAATAATGTAGTTCCAGGTTCTATCACTATGGTTTGTGTCCTACTGAAGTAGCCCCAAGCAGAGACTGACGAGAATCACTTTCATTGAATGGGGTTGCCAAGCTTCCAAAAAACTACGAGTTTCCTGAAATCTCAGCAAACATTTTTTCACCCAATCTTGATGATACTAGCAGGTAATGATCAGTACACCAATCCCACTTGGCTCACCAAATTTCGTTCTTCTTGGTTAAACCGTTCCTTTGCAGTAACCGTTTTCATTTTTAGGTTTCACTCTGTTTTCTCCTATATGGATACATGTAGTTGGAACTCTAAATCAAACACGGTTTGTGCTAGCTCTTTGAAACTTGGCACAATAATGTAGTTCCAGGTTCTATCGCTATGGTTTGTGGCCTACTGAAGTAGCCCCAAGCAGAGACTGACGAGAATCACTTTCATGGAATGGGGTTTCCAAGCTTCCAAAAAACTACGAGTTTCCTGAAATCTCAGCAAACATTTTTTCACCCAATCTTGATGATACTGGCAGGTAATGATCAGTACACCAATTCCACTTGGCTCACCAAATTTCTTTCTTCTTGGTTAAACCGTTCCTTCGCAGTAACCGTTTTCATTTTTAGGTTTCACTCTGTTTTCTCCTATATCCTATATGGATACATGTAGTTGGAACTCTAAATCAAACACGGTATGTGCTAGCTCTTTGAAACTTGGCACAATAATGTAGTTCCAAGTTCTATCACTATGGTTTGTGTTCTATTGAAGTAGCCCCAATCATAGACTGACGAGAATCACTTTCATTGAAAGGGGTTGCCAAGTTTCCAAAAAACTGCGAGTTTCCTGAAATCTCAGCAAACATTTTTTCACCCAATCTTGATGATACTTCCAGGTAATGATCAGTACACCAATCCCACTTTGCTCACCAAATTTCGTTCTTCTAGGTTAAACCGTTCCTTTGCAGTAACCGTTTATATTTTTAGGTTTCACTCTGTTTTCTCCTATATGGATACATGCAGTTGGAACTCTAAATCAAATACGGTTTGTGCTAGCTCTTTGAATCTTGGCACAATAATGTAGTTCCAGGGTCTATCGCTATGATTTGTGTCCTATTGAATTAGCCCCAAGCAGAGACTGAAGAGAATCACTTTTATTGAAAGGGGTTGCCAAGCTTCCACAAAACTACGAGTTTCCTGAAATCTCAGCAAACGTTTTTTCACCGAATCTTGATGATACTTTCATGTAATGATCAGTCCACCAATCCCACTTGGCTCACCAAATTTCGTTCTTCTAGGTTAAACCGTTCCTTTGCAGTAACCGTTTTCATGTTTAGATTTCACAATTCTTTCTCCTATATGGATACAAGTAGTTGGAACTCTAAATCAAACACGGTTTGTGCTAGCTCTTTGAAACTTGGCACAATAATGTAGTTTCAGGATCTATCACTATGGTTTGTGTCCTATTGAAGTAGCCCCAAGCAGAGACTGACGTGAATCACTTTCATTGAAAGGGGTTGCCAAGCTTCCACAAAACTACGAGTTTTCTGAAAACTCAGCAACCATTTTTCACCCAATCTTGATGATACTGGCAGGTAATGATCAGTACAGCAATCCAACTTGGCTCACCAAATTTCGTTCTTCTAGGTTAAACCGTTCCTTTGCAGTAACCGTTTTCATGTTTAGGTTTCACTCTGTTTTCTCCTATATGGATACATGTAGTTGGAACTCTAAATCAAACACGGTTTGTGCTAGCTCTTTGAAACTTGGCACAATAATGTAGTTCCAAGTTCTATCGCTACGGTTTGTGTCCTATTGAAGTAGCCCCAAACAGAGACTGACGAGAATCACTTTCATTGAAAGGGGTTGCCAAGCTTCCGAAAAACTACGAGTTTCCTGAAACCTCAGCAAACATTTTTTCACCCAATCTTGATGATACTTGCAGGTAATGATCAGTTCTCCAATCCCACTTGGCTCACCAAATTTCGTTATTCTAGATTAAATCGTTAGTTTGCATTAACCGTTTTCATGTTTAGGTTTCACTCTGTTTTTTCCTATATGGATACATGTAGTTGGAACGCTAAATCAAACACGGTTTGTGCTAGGTCTTTGAAACTTGGCACAATAATGTAGTTCCAGGGTCTATCGCTATGTTTTGTGTCCTATTGAAGTAGCCCCAAGCAGAGACTGACGAGAATCACTTTCATTGAAAGGGGTTGCCAAGATTCCAAAAAACTACCAGTTTCCTGAAATCTCAGCAAACATTTTTTCACCCAATCTTGACGATACTGGCAGGTAATGATCAGTACACCAATCCCACTTGGCTCACCAAATCTCGATCTTCTTGGTTAAACCGTTCCTTTGCAGGAACCGTTTTCATTTTTAGGTTTCACTCTGTTTTCTCCTATATGGATACATGTAGTTGGATCTCTAAATCAAACACGGTTTGTGCTAGCTCTTTGAAACTTGGCACAAGAATGTAGTTCCAAGTTCTGTCGCTATGGTTTGTGTCCTATTGAAATAGCCCCAAGCAGAGACTGACGAGAATCACTTTCATTGAAACGCGTTGCCAAGCTTCCACAAAACTACGAGTTTCCTGAAATCTCAGCAAACGTTTTTTCACCCAATCTTGATGATACTTTCAGATAATGATCAGTACACCAATCCCACTTGGCTCACCAAATTTCGTTCTTCTAGATTAAATCGTTCGTTTTCAGTAACCGTTTTCATGTTTAGGTTTCACTCTGTTTTCTCCTATATGGATACATGTAGTTGGAACTCTAAATCAAACACGGTTTGTGCTACCTCTTTGAAACCTGGCACAATAATATAGTTACAAGTTCTATCACTATTGTTTGTGTCCTATTGAATTAGCCCCAAGCAGAGACTGACGAGAATCACTTTCATTGAAAGGGGTTGCCAAGCTTCCAAAAAACTACGAGTTTCCTGAAACCTCAGCAAACACTTTTTCAGCCAATCTTGATGATACTTGCAGGTAATGATCAGTCCTCCAATCCCACTTGGCTCAACAAATCTCGTTCTTCTTGGTTAAACCGTTCCTTTGCAGTAACCGTTTTCATTTTTAGGTTTCACTCTGTTTTTTCCTATATGGATACATGTACTTGGAACTCTAAATCAAACACGGTTTGTGCTAGGTCTTTGAAACTTGGCACAATAATGTAGTTCCAAGTTCTATGACTATGGTTTGTGTTCTATTGAAGTAGCCCCAAGCATAGACTGACGAGAATCAGTTTCATTGAAATGGATTGCCAAGCTTCCAAAAAACTACGAGTTTCCTGAAATCTCAGCAAACATTTTTTCACCCAATCTTGATGATACTTCCAGGTAATGATCAGTACACCAATCCCACTTTGCTCACCAAATTTCGTTCTTCTAGGTTAAACCATTCCTTTGCAGTAACCGTTTTGTTTTTAGGTTTCACTCTGTTTTCTCGTATATGGATTCATGTAGTTCGAACACTAAATCAAACACGGTTTGTGCTAGCTCTTTGAAACTTGGCACAATAATGTAGTTCCAGGGTCTATCGCTATGTTTTGTGTCCTATTGAAGTAGCCCCAAGCAGAGACTTACGAGAATCACTTTCATTGAAAGGGGTTGCCAAGCTTCCAAAAAACTACGTGTTTCATGAAATCTCAGCAAACATTTTTTCACCCAATCTTGATGATACTTGCAGGTAATGATCAGTACACCAATCCCACATGGCTCTCCAAATTTCATTCTTCTAGGTTAAACCGTTCCTTTGCAGTAACCGTTTTCATGTTTAGATTTCACAATTTTTTCTCCTATATGGATACAAGTAGTTGGAACTCTAAATCAAACACGGTTTGTGCTAGCTCTTTGAAACTTGGCAAAATAATGTAGTTCCAGGGTCTATCACTATGGTTTGTGTCCTATTGAAGTAGCCCCAAGCAGAGACTGACGAGAATCCCTTTCATTGAAAGGGGTTGCCAAGCTTCCACAAAACTACGAGTTTCCTGAAATCTCAGCAACCATTTTTTCAACCAATCTTGATGATACTGGCAGGTAATGATCAGTACAGCAATCCCACTTGGCTCACCAAAGTTCGTTCTTCTAGGTTAAACCGTTCCTTTGTAGTAACCGTTTTCATGTTTAGGTTTCACTCTGTTTTCTCCTATATGGATACATGTAGTTGGAACTCTAAATCAAACACGGTTTGTGCTAGCTCCTTGAAACTTGGCACAATAATGTAGTTCCCAGTTCTATCGCTATGTTTTGTGTCCTATTGAAGTAGCCCCAAGCAGAGACTGACGAGAATCACTTTCATTGAAAGGGGTTGCCAAGCTTCCAAAAAACTACGAGTTTCCTGAAACCTCAGCAAACATTTTTTCACCCAATCTTGATGATACTTGCAGGTAATGATCAGTTCTCCAATCCCACTTGGCTCAAAAAATTTCGTTCTTCTTGGTTAAACCGTTCCTTTGCAGTAACCGTTTTCATTTTTAGGTTTCACTCTGTTTTCTCCTATATGGATACATGTAGTTGGAACTCTAAATCAAACACGGTTTGTGCTAGCTCTTTGAAACTTGGCACAATAATGTAGTTCCAAGTTCTATCACTATGGTTTGTGTTCTATTGAAGTAGCCCCAATCATAGACTGACGAGAATCACTTTCATTGAAAGGGGTTGCCAAGCTTCCAAAAAACTGCGAGTTTCCTGAAATCTCAGCAAACATTTTTTCACCCAATCTTGATGATACTTCCAGGTAATGATCAGTACACCAATCCCACTTGGCTCACCAAATTTCGTTCTTCTTGGTTAAACCGTTCCTTTGCAGTAACCGTTTTCATTTTTATGTTTCACTCTGTTTTCTCCTATATGGATACATGTAGTTGGAACTCTAAATCAAACACGGTTTGTGCTAGCTCTTTGAAACTTGGCACAAGAATGTAGTTCCAAGTTCTATCGCTATGGTTTGTGTCCTATTTAAGTAGCCCCAAGCAGAGACTGACGAGAATCACTTTCATTGAAAGGGGTTGCCAAGCTTCCACAAAAATACCAGTTTCCTGAAATCTCAGCAAACGTTTTTTCACCCAATCTTGATGATACTTTCAGGTAATGATCAGTACACCAATCCCACTTGGCTCACCAAATTTCGTTCTTCTAGATTAAATCCTTCGTTTGCAGTAACCGTTTTCATGTTTAGGTTTCACTCTGTTTTCTCCTATATGGATACATGTATTTGGAACTCTAAATCAAACACGGGTTGTGCTAGCTCTTTGAAACTTGGCACAAGAATGTAGTACCAAGTTCTACCGCTATGGTTTGTGATCTATTTAAGTAACCCCAAGCAGAGACTGAGGAGAATCACTTTCTTTGAAAGGGGTTACCAAGCTTCCAAAATACTACGAGTTTCCTGAAATCTCAGCAAACATTTTTTCACCCAATCTTGATGATATTGGCTGGTAATGATCAGTACATCAATCCAACTTGGCTCACCAAATTTCGTTCTTCTAGGTTAAACCATTCCTTTGCAGTAACCGTTTTCATATTTAGGTTTCACAAAGTTTTCTCCTATATGGATACATGTAGTTGGAACTCTAAATCAAACACGGTTTGTGCTAGCTCTTTGAAACATGGCACAATAATGTAGTTCCAAGTTCTATCGGTATGGCTTGTGTCCTATTAAAGTAGCTCCAAGCAGAGACTGACGCGAATCATGTTCATTGAAAGGGGTTGCCAAGCTTCCAAAAAACTACGAGTTTCCTGAAACCTCAGCAAACATTTTTTCACCCAATCTTGATGATACTTGCAGGTAATGATCATTACTCCAATCCCACTTGTCTCACCAAATTTCGTTCTTCTAGATTAAATCGTTCGTTTTCAGTAACCGTTTTCATGTTTAGGTTTCACTCTGTTTTCTCCTATGTGGATACATGTAGTTGGAACTCAAAATCAAACACGGTTTGTGCTAGCTCTTTGAAACTTGGCACAATAATGTAGTTCCAGGGTCTATCGCTATGTTTTGTGTCCTATTGAAGTAGCCCCAAGCAGAGACTGACGAGAATCACTTTCATTGAAAGGGGTTGCCAAGCTTCCAAAAAACTACGAGTTTCCTGAATCCTCAGCAAACACTTTTTCAGCCAATCTTGATGATACTTGCAGGTAATGATCAGTACTCCAATGCCACTTGGCTCAACAAATCTCATTCTTCTTGGTTAAACCGTTCCTTTGCAGTAACCGTTTTCATTTTTAGGTTTCACTCTGTTTTTTCCTATATGGATACATGTACTTGGAACTCTAAATCAAACACGGTTTGTGCTAGGTCTTTGAAACTTGGCACAATAATGTAGTTCCAAGTTCTATCGCTATGGTTTGTGTTCTATTGAAGTAGCCCCAAGCATAGACTGACGAGAATCAGTTTCATTGAAATGGATTGCCAAGCTTCCAAAAAACTACGAGTTTCCTGAAATCTCAGCAAACATTTTTTCACCCAATCTTGATGATACTTCCAGGTAATGATCAGTACACCAATCCCACTTTGCTCACCAAATTTCGTTCTTCTAGGTTAAACCATTCCTTTGCAGTAACCGTTTTTGTTTTTAGGTTTCACTCTGTTTTCTCCTATATGGATACATGTAGTTCGAACTCTAAATCAAACACGGTTTGTGCTAGCTCTTTGAAACTTGGCACAATAATGTAGTTCCAGGGCCTATCGCTATGTTTTGTGTCCTATTGAAGTAGCCCCAAGCAGAGACTTACGAGAATCACTTTCATTGAAAGGGGTTGCCAAGCTTCCAAAAAACCACGAGTTTCATGAAATCTCAGCAAACATTTTTTCACCCAATCTTGATGATACTTGCAGGTAATGATCAGTACACCAATCCCACTTGGCTCACCAAATTTCGTTCTTCTAGGTTAAACCATTCCTTTGCAGTAACCGTTTTCATGTTTGGATTTCACAATTCTTTCTCCTATATGGATACAAGTAGTTGGAACTCTAAATCAAACACGGTTTGTGCTAGCTCTTTGAAACTTGGCACAATAATGTAGTTCCAGGGTCTATCGCTATGGTTTGTGTTCTATTGAAGTAGCCCCAAGCAGAGACTGACGAGAATCACTTTCATTGAAAGGGGTTGCCAAGCTTCCACAAAACTACGAGTTTCCTGAAACCTCAGCAAACATTTTTTCACCCAATCTTGATGATACTTGCAGGTAATGATCAGTACTCCAATCCCACTTGGCTCACCAAATTTCGTTCTTCTAGATTAAATCGTTCGTTTGCAGTAACCGTTTTCATGTTTAGGTTTCACTCTGTTTTTTCCTATATGGATACATGTAGTTGGAACTCTAAATCAAACACGGTTTGTGCTAGCTCTTTGAAACTTGGCACAATAATGTAGTTCCAAGTTCTATCACTATGGTTTGTGTTCTATTGAAGTAGCCCCAATCATAGACTGACGAGAATCACTTTCATTGAAAGGGGTTGCCAAGCTTCCAAAAAACTGCGAGTTTCCTGAAATCTCAGCAAACATTTTTTCACCCAATCTTGATGATACTTCCAGGTAATGATCAGTACACCAATCCCACTTTGCTCACCAAATTTCGTTCTTCTAGGTTAAACCGTTCCTTTGCAGTAACCGTTTTTATTTTTAGGTTTCACTCTGTTTTCTCCTATATGGATACATGCAGTTGGACTCTAAATCAAATACGGTTTGTGCTAGCTCTTTGAATCTTGGCACAATAATGTAGTTCCAGGGTCTATCGCTATGATTTGTGTCCTATTGAATTAGCCCCAAGCAGAGACTGAAGAGAATCACTTTTATTGAAAGGGGTTGCCAAGCTTCCACAAAACTACGAGTTTCCTGAAATCTCAGCAAACGTTTTTTCACCGAATCTTGATGATACTTTCATGTAATGATCAGTCCACCAATCCCACTTGGCTCACCAAATTTCGTTCTTCTAGATTAAATCGTTCCTTTGCAGTAACCGTTTTCTTGTTTAGAGTTCACTCTGTTTTCTCCTATATGGATACATGTAGTTGGAACTCTAAATCAAACACGGTTTGTGCTAGCTATTTGAAACTTTGCAAAATAATGTAGTTCCAAGTTCCATCGCTATTGTTTGTGTCCTATTGAAGCAGCCCCAAGCAGAGACTGACGAGAATCACTTTCATTGAAAGGGGTTGCCAAGCTTCCAAAAAACAACGAGTTTCCTGAAAGATCAGCAAACATTTTTTAAGCCAATCTTGATGATACTGGCAGGTAATGATCAGTTCACCAATCCCACTTGGCTCACCAAATTTCGTTCTTCTTGGTTAAACCGTTCCTTTGCAGTAACCGTTTCATATTTAGGTTTCACTCTGTTTTCTCCTATATGGATACATGTAGTTGGAACTCTAAATCAAACACGGTTTGTGCTAGCTCTTTGAAACTTGGCACAATAATGTAGTTCCAAGTTCTATCGCTATGGTTTGTTTCCTATTGAATTAGCCCCAAGCAGAGACTGACGAGAATCACTTTCATTGAAAGGGGTTGCCAAGCTTCCAAAAAACTACGAGTTTCCTGAAACCTCAGCAAACATTTTTTCACCCAATCTTGATGATACTTGCATGTAATGATAAGTACTCCAATCCCACTTGGCTCACCAAATTTCGTTCTTCTAGATTAAATCGTTCGTTTGCAGTAACCGTTTTCATGTTTAGGTTTCACTCTGTTTTTTCCTATATGGATACATGTAGTTGGAACTCTAAATCAAACACGGTTTGTGCTAGCTCTTTGAAACTTGGCTCAATAATGTAGTTTCAGGGTCTATCACTATGGTTTGTGTCCTATTGAAGTAGCCCCAGGCAGAGACTGACGAGAATCACTTTCATTGAAAGGGGTTGCCAAGCTTCTAAAAAACTACGAGTTTCCTGAAATCTCAGCAACCATTTTTTTCACCCAATCTTGATGATACTGGCAGGTAATGATCAGTACACCAATCCCACTTGGCTCACCAAATTTCGTTCTTCTTGGTTAAACCGTTCCTTTGCAGTAACCGTTTTCATTTTTATGTTTCACTCTGTTTTCTCCTATATGGATACATGTAGTTGGAACTCTAAATCAAACACGGTTTGTGCTAGCTCTTTGAAACTTGGCACAAGAATGTAGTTCCAAGTTCTATCGCTATGGTTTGTGTCCTATTTAAGTAGCCCCAAGCAGAGACTGACGAGAATCACTTTCATTGAAAGGGGTTGCCAAGCTTCCACAAAAATACCAGTTTCCTGAAATCTCAGCAAACGTTTTTTCACCCAATCTTGATGATACTTTCAGGTAATGATCAGTACACCAATCCCACTTGGCTCACCAAATTTCGATCTTCTAGATTAAATCCTTCGTTTGCAGTAACCGTTTTCATGTTTAGGTTTCACTCTGTTTTCTCCTATATGGATACATGTATTTGGAACTCTAAATCAAACACGGGTTGTGCTAGCTCTTTGAAACTTGGCACAAGAATGTAGTACCAAGTTCTACCGCTATGGTTTGTGATCTATTTAAGTAACCCCAAGCAGAGACTGAGGAGAATCACTTTCATTGAAAGGGGTTGCCAAGCTTCCAAAAAACCACGAGTTTCATGAAATCTCAGCAAACATTTTTTCACCCAATCTTGATGATACTTGCAGGTAATGATCAGTACACCAATCCCACTTGGCTCACCAAATTTCGTTCTTCTAGGTTAAACCATTCCTTTGCAGTAACCGTTTTCATGTTTGGATTTCACAATTCTTTCTCCTATACGGATACAAGTAGTTGGAACTCTAAATCAAACACGGTTTGTGCTAGCTCTTTGAAACTTGGCACAATAATGTAGTTCCAGGGTCTATCGCTATGGTTTGTGTTCTATTGAAGTAGCCCCAAGCAGAGACTGACGAGAATCACTTTCATTGAAAGGGGTTGCCAAGCTTCCACAAAACTACGAGTTTCCTGAAACCTCAGCAAACATTTTTTCACCCAATCTTGATGATACTTGCAGGTAATGATCAGTACTCCAATCCCACTTGGCTCACCAAATTTCGTTCTTCTAGATTAAATCGTTCGTTTGCAGTAACCGTTTCATGTTTAGGTTTCACTCTGTTTTTTCCTATATGGATACATGTAGTTGGAACTCTAAATCAAACACGGTATGTGCTAGCTCTTTGAAACTTGGCACAATAATGTAGTTCCAAGTTCTATCACTATGGTTTGTGTTCTATTGAAGTAGCCCCAATCATAGACTGACGAGAATCACTTTCATTGAAACGGGTTGCCAAGCTTCCAAAAAACTGCGAGTTTCCTGAAATCTCAGCAAACATTTTTTCACCCAATCTTGATGATACTTCCAGGTAATGATCAGTACACCAATCCCACTTTGCTCACCAAATTTCGTTCTTCTAGGTTAAACCGTTCCTTTGCAGTAACCGTTTATATTTTTAGGTTTCACTCTGTTTTCTCCTATATGGATACATGCAGTTGGAACTCTAAATCAAATACGGTTTGTGCTAGCTCTTTGAATCTTGGCACAATAATGTAGTTCCAGGGTCTATCGCTATGATTTGTGTCCTATTGAATTAGCCCCAAGCAGAGACTGAAGAGAATCACTTTTATTGAAAGGGGTTGCCAAGCTTCCACAAAACTACGAGTTTCCTGAAATCTCAGCAAACGTTTTTTTCACCGAATCTTGATGATACTTTCATGTAATGATCAGTCCACCAATCCCACTTGGCTCACCAAATTTCGTTCTTCTAGGTTAAACCGTTCCTTTGCAGTAACCGTTTTCATGTTTAGATTTCACAATTCTTTCTCCTATATGGATACAAGTAGTTGGAACTCTAAATCAAACACGGTTTGTGCTAGCTCTTTGAAACTTGGCACAATAATGTAGTTTCAGGATCTATCACTATGGTTTGTGTCCTATTGAAGTAGCCCCAAGCAGAGACTGACGTGAATCACTTTCATTGAAAGGGGTTGCCAAGCTTCCACAAAACTACGAGTTTTCTGAAAACTCAGCAACCATTTTTTCACCCAATCTTGATGATACTGGCAGGTAATGATCAGTACAGCAATCCAACTTGGCTCACCAAATTTCGTTCTTCTAGGTTAAACCGTTCCTTTGCAGTAACCGTTTTCATGTTTAGGTTTCACTCTGTTTTCTCCTATATGGATACATGTAGTTGGAACTCTAAATCAAACACGGTTTGTGCTAGCTCTTTGAAACTTGGCACAATAATGTAGTTCCAAGTTCTATCGCTACGGTTTGTGTCCTATTGAAGTAGCCCCAAACAGAGACTGACGAGAATCACTTTCATTGAAAGGGGTTGCCAAGCTTCCGAAAAACTACGAGTTTCCTGAAACCTCAGCAAACATTTTTTCACCCAATCTTGATGATACTTGCAGGTAATGATCAGTTCTCCAATCCCACTTGGCTCACCAAATTTCGTTATTCTAGATTAAATCGTTCGTTTGCATTAACCGTTTTCATGTTTAGGTTTCACTCTGTTTTTTCCTATATGGATACATGTAGTTGGAACGCTAAATCAAACACGGTTTGTGCTAGCTCTTTGAAACTTGGCACAATAATGTAGTTCCAGGGTCTATCGCTATGTTTTGTGTCCTATTGAAGTAGCCCCAAGCAGAGACTGACGAGAATCACTTTCATTGAAAGGGGTTGCCAAGATTCCAAAAAACTACCAGTTTCCTGAAATCTCAGCAAACATTTTTTCACCCAATCTTGACGATACTGGCAGGTAATGATCAGTACACCAATCCCACTTGGCTCACCAAATCTCGATCTTTTTGGTTAAACCGTTCCTTTGCAGGAACCGTTTTCATTTTTAGGTTTCACTCTGTTTTCTCCTATATGGATACATGTAGTTGGATCTCTAAATCAAACACGGTTTGTGCTAGCTCTTTGAAACTTGGCACAAGAATGTAGTTCCAAGTTCTGTCGCTATGGTTTGTGTCCTATTGAAGTAGCCCCAAGCAGAGACTGACGAGAATCACTTTCATTGAAACGCGTTGCCAAGCTTCCACAAAACTACGAGTTTCCTGAAATCTCAGCAAACGTTTTTTCACCCAATCTTGATGATACTTTCAGATAATGATCAGTACACCAATCCACTTGGCTCACCAAATTTCGTTCTTCTAGATTAAATCGTTCGTTTTCAGTAACCGTTTTCATGTTTAGGTTTCACTCTGTTTTCTCCTATATGGATACATGTAGTTGGAACTCTAAATCAAACACGGTTTGTGCTACCTCTTTGAAACCTGGCACAATAATATAGTTACAAGTTCTATCGCTATTGTTTGTGTCCTATTGAATTAGCCCCAAGCAGAGACTGACGAGAATCACTTTCATTGAAAGGGGTTGCCAAGCTTCCAAAAAACTACGAGTTTCCTGAAACCTCAGCAAACACTTTTTCAGCCAATCTTGATGATACTTGCAGGTAATGATCAGTCCTCCAATCCCACTTGGCTCAACAAATCTCGTTCTTCTTGGTTAAACCGTTCCTTTGCAGTAACCGTTTTCATTTTTAGGTTTCACTCTGTTTTTTCCTATATGGATACATGTACTTGGAACTCTAAATCAAACACGGTTTGTGCTAGGTCTTTGAAACTTGGCACAATAATGTAGTTCCAAGTTCTATGACTATGGTTTGTGTTCTATTGAAGTAGCCCCAAGCATAGACTGACGAGAATCAGTTTCATTGAAATGGATTGCCAAGCTTCCAAAAAACTACGAGTTTCCTGAAATCTCAGCAAACATTTTTTCACCCAATCTTGATGATACTTCCAGGTAATGATCAGTACACCAATCCCACTTTGCTCACCAAATTTCGTTCTTCTAGGTTAAACCATTCCTTTGCAGTAACCGTTTTTGTTTTTAGGTTTCACTCTGTTTTCTCCTATAAGGATACATGTAGTTCGAACTCTAAATCAAACACGGTTTGTGCTAGCTCTTTGAAACTTGGCACAATAATGTAGTTCCAGGGTCTATCGCTATGTTTTGTGTCCTATTGAAGTAGCCCCAAGCAGAGACTTACGAGAATCACTTTCATTGAAAGGGGTTGCCAAGCTTCCAAAAAACTACGTGTTTCATGAAATCTCAGCAAACATTTTTTCACCCAATCTTGATGATACTTGCAGGTAATGATCAGTACACCAATCCCACTTGGCTCTCCAAATTTCATTCTTCTAGGTTAAACCGTTCCTTTGCAGTAACCGTTTTCATGTTTAGATTTCACAATTTTTTCTCCTATATGGATACAAGTAGTTGGAACTCTAAATCAAACACGGTTTGTGCTAGCTCTTTGAAACTTGGCACAATAATGTAGTTCCAGGGTCTATCACTATGGTTTGTGTCCTATTGAAGTAGCCCCAAGCAGAGACTGACGAGAATCCCTTTCATTGAAAGGGGTTGCCAAGCTTCCACAAAACTACGAGTTTCCTGAAATCTCAGCAACCATTTTTTCAACCAATCTTGATGATACTGGCAGGTAATGATCAGTACAGCAATCCCACTTGGCTCACCAAAGTTCGTTCTTCTAGGTTAAACCGTTCCTTTGTAGTAACCGTTTTCATGTTTAGGTTTCACTCTGTTTTCTCCTATATGGATACATGTAGTTGGAACTCTAAATCAAACACGGTTTGTGCTAGCTCCTTGAAACTTGGCACAATAATGTAGTTCCCAGTTCTATCGCTATGTTTTGTGTCCTATTGAAGTAGCCCCAAGCAGAGACTGACGAGAATCACTTTCATTGAAAGGGGTTGCCAAGCTTCCAAAAAACTACGAGTTTCCTGAAACCTCAGCAAACATTTTTTCACCCAATCTTGATGATACTTGCAGGTAATGATCAGTTCTCCAATCCCACTTGGCTCAAAAAATTTCGTTCTTCTTGGTTAAACCGTTCCTTTGCAGTAACCGTTTTCATTTTTAGGTTTCACTCTGTTTTCTCCTATATGGATACATGTAGTTGGAACTCTAAATCAAACACGGTTTGTGCTAGCTCTTTGAAACTTGGCACAATAATGTAGTTCCAAGTTCTATCACTATGGTTTGTGTTCTATTGAAGTAGCCCCAAGCATAGACTGACGAGAATCAGTTTCATTGAAATGGGTTGCCAAGCTTCCAAAAAACTATGAGTTTACTGAAATCTCAGCAAACATTTTTTCACCCAATCTTGATGATACTTCCAGGTAATGATCAGTACACCACTCCCACTGTGCTCATCAAATTTCGTTCTTCTAGGTTAAACCGTTCCTTTGCAGTAACCGTTTTCATTTCTAGGTTTCACTCTGTTTTCTCCTATATGGATACATGTAGTTGGAACTCTAAATCAAACACGGTTTGTGCTAGCTCTTTGAAACTTTGCACAATAATGTAGTTCCAGGGTCTATCGCTATGTTTTGTGTCCTATTGAAGTAGACCCAAGCAGAGAATGACGAGAATCACTTTCATTGAAAGGGGTTGGCAAGCTTCCAAAAAACTACGAGTTTCCTGAAATCTCAGCAAACATTTTTTCACATGTAATGATCAGTACACCAATCCCACTTGGCTCACCAAATTTCGGTCTTCTAGGTTAAACCGTTCGTTTGCAGTAACCGTTTTCATGTTTAGGTTTCACAATTCTTTCTCCTATATGGATACATGTAGTTGGAACTCTAAATCAAACACGGTTTGTGCTAGCTCTTTGAAACTTGGCACAATAATGTAGTTCCAAGTTCTATCGCTATGGTTTGTGTCCTATTGAAGTAGCCCCAAGCAGAGACTGACGAGAATCACTTTCATTGAAAGGGGTTGCCAAGCTTCCAAAAAACTACGAGTTTCCTGAAACCTCAGCAAACATTTTTTCACCCAATCTTGATGATACTTGCAGGTAATGATCAGTTCTCCAATCCCACTTGGCTCACCAAATTTCGTTCTTCTAGGTTAAACCGTTCGTTTGCAGTAACCGTTTTCATGTTTAGGTTTCACAATTCTTTCTCCTATATGGATACAAGTAGTTGGAACTCTAAATCAAACACGGTTTGTGCTAGCTCTTTGAAACTTGGCACAATAATGTAGTTCTAGGGTCTATCGCTATTGTTTGTGTCCTATTGAAGTAGCCCCAAGCAGAGACTGACGAGAATCCCTTTCATTTAAAGGGGTTGCCAAGCTTCTAAAAAACTACGAGTTTCCTGAAATCTCAGCAACCATTTTTTCACCCAATCTTGATGATACTGGTAGGTAATGATCAGTACAGCAATCCCACTTGGCTCACCAAATTTCGTTATTCTAGGTTAAACCGTTCCTTTGCAGTAACCGTTTTCATTTTTAGGTTTCACTCTGTTTTCTCCTATATGGATACATGTAGTTGGAACTCTAAATCAAGCACGGTTTGTGCTAGCTCTTTGAAACTTGGCACAATAATGTAGTTCCAGGTTCTATCGCTATGGTTTGTGTCCTACTGAAGTAGCCCCAAGCAGAGACTGACGAGAATCACTTTCATTGAATGGGGTTGCCGAGTCTCCAAAAACATACGAGTTTCCTGAAATCTCAGTAAACATGTTTTTACCCAATCTTGATGATACTGGCAAGTAATGATCAGTACACCAATCCCACTTGGCTCACCAAATTTCGTTCTTCTTGGTTAAACCGTTCCTTTGCAGTAACCATTTTCATTTTTAGGTTTCACTCTGTTTTCTCCTATATGGATACATGTAGTTTGGAACTCTAAATCAAACACGGTTTGTGCTAGCTCTTTGAAACATGGCACAAGAATGTAGTTCTAAAGTCTATCGCTATGGTTTGTGTCCTATTGAAGTAGCCCCAAGCAGAGACTGACGAGAATCACTTTCATTGAAAGGGGTTGCCAAGCTTCCACAAAACTACGAGTTTCCTGAAACCTCAGCAAACATTTTTTCACCCAGTCTTGATGATACTTGCAGGTAATGATCAGTACTCCAATCCCACTTGGCTCACAAAATTTCGTTCTTCTAGGTTAAACCGTTCCTTTGCAGTAACCGTTTTTTATTTTTAGGATTCACTCTGTTTTCTCCGATATGGATACATGTAGTTCGAACTCTAAATCAAACAAGGTTTGTGCTAGCTCTTTGAAACTTGGCACAATAATGTAGTTCCAAGTTCTATCGCTATGGTTTGTGTTCTATTGAAGTAGCCCCAAGCAGAGACTGACGAGAATCACTTTCATTGAAAGGGGTTGCCAAGCTTCCCAAAAACTATGAGTTTCCTGAAATCTCAGCAAACATTTTTTTCACCCAATCTTGATGATACTTTCAGGTAATGATCAGTACATCAATCCCACTTGGCTCACCAAATTTCGTTATTCTAGGTTAAACCGTTCCTTTGCAGTAACCGTTTTCATATTTAGGTTTCACAATGTTTTCTCCTATATTGATATATGTAGTTGGAACTCTAAATAAAACACGGTTTGTGCTAGCTCTTTGAAACGTGGCACAATAATATAGTTACAAGTTCTATCGCTATTGTTTGAGTCCTATTGAATTAGCCCCAAGCAGAGACTGACGAGAATCACTTTCATTGAAAGGGGTTGCCAAGCTTCCAAAAAACTACGAGTTTCCTGAAACCTCAGCAAACATTTTTTCAGCCAATCTTGATGATACTTGCAGGTAATGATCAGTACTCCAATCCCACTTGGCTCACCAAATTTCGTTCTTCTAGATTAAATCGTTCCTTTGCAGTAACCGTTTTCTTGTTTAGAGTTCACTCTGTTTTCTCCTATATGGATACATTTAGTTGGAACTCTACATCAAACACGGTTTGTGCTAGCTCTTTGAAACTTGGCAAAATAATGTAGTTCCAAGTTCTATCGCTATTGTTTGTGTCCCTTTGAAGTAGCCCCAAGCAGAGACTGACGAGAATCACTTTCATTGAAAGGGGTTGCCAAGCTTCCACAAAACTACGAGTTTCCTGAAATATCAGCAAACATTTTTTTCAGCCAATCTTGATGATACTGGCAGGTAATGATCAGTACACGAATCCCCACTTGGCTCACCAAAATTTCGTTCTTCTTGGTTAAACCGTTCCTTTGCAGTAACCGTTTCATTTTTTAGGTTTCACTCTGTTTTCTCCTATATGGATACATGTAGTTGGAACTCTAAATCAAACACGGTTTGTGCTAGCTCTTTGAAACTTGGCACAATAATGTAGTTCCAGGGTCTATCGCTATGGTTTGTGTCCTATTGAAGTAGCCCCAAGCAGAGACTGACGAGAATCACTTTCATTGAAAGGGGTTGCCAAGCTTCCACAAAACTACGAGTTTTCCTGAAACCTCAGCAAACATTTTTTCACCCAATCTTGATGATACTTGCAGGTAATGATCAGTACTCCAATCCCACTTGGCTCACCAAATTTCGTTCTTCTAGATTAAATCGTTCGTTTGCAGTAACCGTTTTCATGTTTAGGTTTCACTCTGTTTTTTCCTATATGGATACATGTAGTTGGAACTCTAAATCAAACACGGTTTGTGCTAGCTCTTTGAAACTTGGCACAAAAATGTAGTTCCAAGTTCTATCACTATGGTTTGTGTTCTAGTGAAGTAGCCCCAAGCATAGACTGACGAGAATCAGTTTCATTGAAAGGGGTTGCCAAGCTTCCAAAAAACTACGAGTTTCCCGAAATCTCAGCAAACATTTTTTCACCCAATCTTGATGATACTTGCAGGTAATGATCCGTACAGCAATCCCACTTGGCTCACCAAATTTCGTTCTTCTAGGTTTAAACCGTTCCTTTGCAGTAACCGTTTTCATTTTTAGGTTTCACTCTGTTTTCTCCTATATGGATACATGTAGTTGGAACTCTAAATCAAACACGGTTTTGCTAGCTCTTTGAAACTTGGCACAATAATGTAGTTCCAGGTTCTATCGCTATGGTTTGTGTCCTACTGAAGTAGCCCCAAGCAGAGACTGACGAGAATCACTTTCATTGAATGGGGTTGCCAAGCTTCCAAAAATATAAGAGTTTCCTGAAATCTCAGCAAACATTTTTTTTACCCAATCTTGATGATACTGGCAGGTAATGATCAGTACACCAATCCCACTTGGCTCTCCAAATTTCGTTTCTTCTTGGTTAAACCTCCTTTGCAGTAACCGTTTTCATTTTTTAGGTTTCACTCTGTTTTCTCCTATATGGATACATGTCGTTGGAACTCTAAATCAAACACGGTTTTGTGCTAGCTCTTTGAAACTTGGCACAATAATGTAGTTCCAAGGTCTATCGCTATGGTTTGTGTCCTATTTAAGTAGCCCCAAGCAGAGACTGACGAGAATCACTTTCATTGAAAGGGGTTGCCAAGCTTCCAAAAAATACGACTTTCCTGAAATCTCAGCAAACGTTTTTTCACCCAATCTTGATGATACTTTCAGGTAATGATCAGTACACCAATCCCACTTGGCTCACCAAATTTCGTTCTTCTAGATTAAATCCTTCGTTTGCAGTAACCGTTTTCATGTTTAGGTTTCACTCTGTTTTCTCCTATATGGATACATGTATTTGGAACTCTAAATCAAACACGGTTTGTGCTAGCTCTTTGAAAGTTGGAACAATAATGTAGTTCCAAGTTCTATCGCTATGTTTTGTGTCCTATTGAAGTAGCCCCAAGCAGAGACTGACGAGAATCACTTTCATTGAAAGTGCTTGCCAAGCTTCCAAAAAACGACGAGTTTCCTGAAATCTCAGGAAACGTTTTTTCACCGAATCTTGATGATACTTTTAGGTGATCAGTCAACCAATCCCACTTGGCTCACCAAACTTCGTTCTTCTAGATTAAATCGTTCCTTTGCAGTAACCGTTTTCTTGTTTAGAGTTCACTCTGTTTTCTCCTATATGGATACATGTATTTGGAACTCTAAATCAAACACGGGTTGTGCTAGCTCTTTGTAACTTGGCACAATAATGTAGTTCCAAGTTCTATCACTATGGTTTGTGTTCTATTCAAGTAGCCCCAAGCAGAGACTGACGAGAATCACTTTCATTGAATGGGGTTGCCAAGCTTCCAAAAAATAAGAGTTTCCTGAAATCTCAGCAAACATTTTTTTACCCAATCTTGAGGATACTGGCAGGTAATGATAAGTACACCAACCACACTTGGCTCACCAAATTTCGTTCTTCTAGATTAAATCGTTCGTTTGCAGTAACCGTTTTCATGTTTAGGTTTCACTCTGTTTTCTCCTATATGGATACATGTAGTTGGAACTGTAAATCAAACACGGTTTGTGCTAGCTCTTTGAAACTTGGCACAAGAATGTAGTTCCAGGGTCTATCGCTATGGTTTGTGTCCTATTGAATTAGCCCCAAGCAGAGACTGACGAGAATCACTTTCATTGAAAGGGGTTGCCAAGCTTCCAAAAAACTACGAGTTTCCTGAAACCTCAGCAAACATTTTTTCAGCCAATCTTGATGATACTTGCAGGTAATGATCAGTACTCCAATCCCACTTGGCTAAACAAATCTCGTTCTTCTTGGTTAAACCGTTCCTTTGCAGAAACCGTTTACATGTTTAGGTTTCACTCTGTTTTCTCCTATATGGATACATGTAGTTGGAACTCTAAATCAAACACGGTTTGTGCTAGCTCTTTGAAACTTGGCACAATAATGTAGTTCCAAGTTCTATCACTATGGTTTGTGTCCTATTGAAGTAGCCCCAAGCAGAGACTGATGAGAATCACTTTTATTGAAAGGGGTTGCCAAGCTTCCACAAAACTACGAGTTTCCTGAAATCTCAGCAAACGTTTTTTCACCGAATCTTGATGATACTTTTAGGTGATCAGTCAACCAATCCCACTTGGCTCACCAAATTTCGTTCTTCTAGATTAAATCGTTCCTTTGCAGTAACCGTTTTCTTGTTTAGAGTTCACTCTGTTTTCTCCTATATGGATACATGTAGTTGGAACTCTAAATCAAACACGGTTTGAGCTAGCTCTTTGAAACTTGGCAAAATAATGTAGTTCCAAGTTCGATCGCTATTGTTTGTGTCCTATTGAAGTAGCCCCAAGCAGAGACTGACGAGAATCACTTTCATTGAAAGGGGTTGCCAAGCTTCCAAAAAACTACGAGTTTCCTGAAATATCAGCAAACATTTTTTCAGCCAATCTTGATGATACTGGCAGGTAATGATCAGTACACCAATCCCACTTGGCTCACCAAATTTCGTTCTTCTTGGTTAAACCGTTCCATTGCAGTAATCGTTTCATTTTTAGGTTTCACTCTGTTTTCTCCTACATGGATACATGTAGTTGGAACTCTAAATCACACACGGTTTGTGCTAGCTCTTTGAAACTTGGCACAATAATGTAGTTTCAGGTTCTATCCCTATACTTTGTGTCCTATTGAAGTAGCCCCAAGCAGAGACTGATGAGAATCACTTTCATTGAAAGGGGTTGCCAAGCTTCCACAAAACTACGAGTTTCCTGAAACCTCAGCAAACATTTTTTCAACCAATCTTGATGATACTTGCAGGTAATGATCAGTACACCAATCCCACTTGGCTCACCAAATTTCGTTCTTCTAGATTAAACCGTTCCTTTGCAGTAACCGTTTTCATTTTTAGGTTTCACTCTGTTTTCTCCTATATGGATACATGTAGTTGGAACTCTAAATCAAACACGGTTTGTGCTAGCTCTTTGAAACTTGGCACAATAATGTAGTTCCAAGGTCTATCGCTATGGTTTGTGTCCTATTTAAGTAGCCCCAAGCAGAGACTGACTAGAATCACTTTCATTGAAAGAAGTTGCCAAGATTCCACAAAAATACGAGTTTCCTGAAATCTCAGCAAACGTTTTTTCACCCAATCCTGATGATACTTGCAGGTAATGATCAGTACACCAATCACACTTGGCTCACCAAATTTCGTTCTTCTAGATTAAATCCTTCGTTTGCAGTAACCGTTTTCATGTTTAGGTTTCACTCTGTTTTCTACTATATGGATACATGTAGTTGGAACTCTAAATCAAACACGGTTTGTGCTAGCTCTTTGAAACTTGGAACAATAATGTAGTTCCAAGTTCTATCGCTATGTTTTGTGTCCTATTGAAGTAGCCCCAAGCAGAGACTGACGAGAATCACTTTCATTGAAAGGGGTTGCCAAGCTTCCAAAAAACTACGAGTTTCCTGAAATATCAGCAAACATTTTTTCACCCAATCTTGATGATACTGGCAGGTAATGATCAGTACACCAATCCCACTTGGCTCACCAAATTTCGTTCTTCTTGGTTAAACCGTTCCTTTGCAGTAATCGTTTCATTTTTAGGTTTCACTCTGTTTTCTCCTACATGGATACATGTAGTTGGAACTCTAAATCACACACGGTTTGTGCTAGCTCTTTGAAACTTGGCACAATAATGTAGTTTCAGGTTCTATCCCTATACTTTGTGTCCTATTGAAGTAGCCCCAAGCAGAGACTGATGAGAATCACTTTCATTGAAAGGGGTTGCCAAGCTTCCACAAAACTACGAGTTTCCTGAAACCTCAGCAAACATTTTTTCAACCAATCTTGATGATACTTGCAGGTAATGATCAGTACACCAATCCCACTTGGCTCACCAAATTTCGTTCTTCTAGATTAAAACGTTCCTTTGCAGTAACCGTTTTCATTTTTAGGTTTCACTCTGTTTTCTCCTATATGGATACATGTAGTTGGAACTCTAAATCAAACACGGTTTGTGCTAGCTCTTTGAAACTTGGCACAATAATGTAGTTCCAAGGTCTATCGCTATGGTTTGTGTCCTATTTAAGTAGCCCCAAGCAGAGACTGACTAGAATCACTTTCATTGAAAGAAGTTGCCAAGATTCCACAAAAATACGAGTTTCCTGAAATCTCAGCAAACGTTTTTTCACCCAATCCTGATGATACTTGCAGGTAATGATCAGTACACCAATCCCACTTGGCTCACCAAATTTCGTTCTTCTAGATTAAATCCTTCGTTTGCAGTAACCGTTTTCATGTTTAGGTTTCACTCTGTTTTCTACTATATGGATACATGTAGTTGGAACTCTAAATCAAACACGGTTTGTGCTAGCTCTTTGAAACTTGGAACAATAATGTAGTTCCAAGTTCTATCGCTATGTTTTGTGTCCTATTGAAGTAGCCCCAAGCAGAGACTGACGAGAATCACTTTCATTGAAAGTGCTTGTCAAGCTTCTAAAAAACTACGAGTTTCCTGAAATCTCAGCAAACATTTTTTTCACCCAATCTTGATGATACTTGCAGGTAATGATCAGTACTCCAATCCCACTTGGCTCACCAAATTTCGTTCTTCTTGGTTAAACCGTTCCTTTGCAGTAACCGTTTCATTTTTAGGTTTCACTCTGTTTTCTCCTATATAGATACATGTAGTTGGAACTCTAAATAAACACGGTTTGTGCTAGCTCTTTGAAACGTGGCACAATAATGTAGTTCCAGGGTCTATCGCTATGGTTTGTGTCCTATTGAATTAGCCCCAAGCAGAGACTGAGGAGAATCACTTTCATTGAAAGGGGTTGCCAAGCTTCCAAAAAACTACGAGTTTCCTGAAACCTCAGCAAACATTTGTTCACCCAATCTTGATGATACTTGCAGGTAATGATCAGTACTCCAATCCCACTTGGCTCACCACATTTCGTTCTTCTAGATTAAATCGTTCGTTTGCAGTAACCGTTTTCATGTTGAGGTTTCACTCTGTTTTTTCCTATATGAATACATGTAGTTGGAACTCTAAATCAAACACGGTTTGTGCTAGCTCTTTGAAACTTGGCACAATAATGTAGTTCCAAGTTCTATCGCTATGGTTTGTGTTCTATTGAAGTAGCCCCAAGCATAGACTGACGAGAATCACTTTCATTGAAAAGGGTTGCCAAGCTTCCAAAAAACTACGAGTTTCCTGAAATCTCAGCAAACATTTTTTCACCCAATCTTGATGATACTTGCAGGTAATGATCCGTACAGCGATCCCACTTGGATCACCAAATTTCGTTCTTCTAGCTTAAACCGTTCCTTTGCAGTAACCGTTTTCATTTTTAGGTTTCACTCTGTTTTCTCCTATATGGATACATGTAGTTGGAACTCTAAATCAAACACGGTTTGTGCTAGCTCTTTGAAACTTGGCACAATAATGTAGTTCCAGGTTCTATCACTATGGTTTGTGTCCTCTTGAAGTAGCCCCAAGCAGAGACTGACGAGAATCACTTTCATTGAAAGGGGTTGCCAAGCTTCCACAAAACTACGAGTTTCCTGAAATCTCAGCAAACGTTTTTTCACCCAATCTTGATGATACTTTCAGGTAATGATCAGTACACCAATCCCACTTGGCTCACCAAATTTCGTTCTTCTAGATTAAATCCTTCGTTTGCAGTAACCGTTTTCATGTTTAGGTTTCACTCTGTTTTCTCCTATATGGATACATGTATTTGGAACTCTAAATCAAACACGGTTTGTGCTAGCTCTTTGAAACTTGGCACAAGAATGTAGTTCCAAGTTCTATCGCTATGGTTTGTGTTCTATTGAAGTAGCCCCAAGCAGAGACTGACGAGAATCACTTTCATTGAAAGGGGTTGCCAAGATTCCAAAAAACTGGGAGTTTCCTGAAATCTCAGCAAACATTTTTTCACCCAATCTTGATGATACTGGCAGGTAATGATCAGTACATGAATCCCACTTGCTCACCAAATTTCATTCTTCTAGGTTAAACCGTTCCTTTGCAGTAACCGTTTTCATATTTAGGTTTCACATGTTTTCTCCTATATTGATATATGTAGTTGGAACTCTAAATCAAACACGGTTTGTGCTAGCTCTTTGAAACTTGGCACAAGAATGTAGTTCCAAGTTCTATCACTATGGTTTGGGTTCTAGTGAAGTAGCCCCAAGCATAGACTGACGAGAATCAGTTTCATTGAAAGGGGTTGCCAAGCTTCCAAAAAACTACGAGTTTCCCGAAATCTCAGCAAACATTTTTTCACCCAATCTTGATGATACTTGCAGGTAATGATCCGTAGAGCAATCCCACTTGGCTCACCAAATTTCGTTCTTCTAGGTTAAACCGTTCCTTTGCAGTAACCGTTTTCATTTTTAGGTTTCACTCTGTTTTCTCCTATATGGATACATGTAGTTGGAACTCTAAATCAAACACGGTTTGTGCTAGCTCTTTGAAACTTGGCACAATAATGTAGTTCCAGGTTCTATCGCTATGGTTTGTGTCCTACTGAAGTAGCCCCAAGCAGAGACTGACGAGAATCACTTTCATTTGAATGGGGTTGCCAAGCTTCCAAAAATATAAGAGTTTCCTGAAATCTCAGCAAACATTTTTTTACCCAATCTTGATGATACTGGCAGGTAATGATCAGTACACCAATCCCACTTGGCTCTCCAAATTTCGTTCTTCTTGGTTAAACCGTTCCTTTGCAGTAACCGTTTTCATTTTTAGGTTTCACTCTGTTTTCTCCTATATGGATACATGTCGTTGGAACTCTAAATCAAACACGGTTTGTGCTAGCTCTTTGAAACTTGGCACAATAATGTAGTTCCAAGGTCTATCGCTATGGTTTGTGTCCTATTTAAGTAGCCCCAAGCAGAGACTGACGAGAATCACTTTCATTGAAAGGGGTTGCCAAGCTTCCAAAAAATACGACTTTCCTGAAATCTCAGCAAACGTTTTTTCACCAATCTTGATGATACTTTCAGGTAATGATCAGTACACCAATCCCACTTGGCTCACCAAATTTCGTTCTTCTAGATTAAATCCTTCGTTTGCAGTAACCGTTTTCATGTTTAGGTTTCACTCTGTTTTCTCCTATATGGATACATGTATTTGGAACTCTAAATCAAACACGGTTTGTGCTAGCTCTTTGAAAGTTGGAACAATAATGTAGTTCCAAGTTCTATCGCTATGTTTTGTGTCCTATTGAAGTAGCCCCAAGCAGAGACTGACGAGAATCACTTTCATTGAAAGTGCTTGCCAAGCTTCCAAAAAACGACGAGTTTCCTGAAATCTCAGGAAACGTTTTTTCACCGAATCTTGATGATACTTTAGGTGATCAGTCAACCAATCCCACTTGGCTCACCAAATTTCGTTCTTCTAGATTAAATCGTTCCTTTGCAGTAACCGTTTTTCTTGTTTAGAGTTCACTCTGTTTTCTCCTATATGGATACATGTAGTTGGAACTCTAAATCAAACACGGGTTGTGCTAGCTCTTTGAAACTTGGCAAAATAATGTAGTTCCAAGTTCTATCGCTATTGTTAGTGTCCTATTGAAGTAGCCCCAAGCAGAGACTGACGAGAATCACTTTCATTGAAAAGGGTTGCCAAGCTTCCAAAAAACTACGAGTTTCCTGAAACCTCAGCAAACATTTTTTTCAGCCAATCTTGATGATACTGGCAGGTAATGATCAGTACACCAATCCCACTTGGCTCACCAAATTTCGTTCTTCGTGGTTAAACCGTTCCTCTGCAGTAACCGTTTCATTTTAGGTTTCACTCTGTTTTCTCCTATATGGATACATTTAGTTGGAACTCTACATCAAACACGGTTTGTGCTAGCTCTTTGAAACTTGGCACAATAATGTAGTTCCAGGGTCTATCGCTATGGTTTGTGTCCTATTGAATTAGCCCCACGCAGAGACTGACGAGAATCACTTTCATTGAAAGGGGTTGCCAAGCTTCCAAAAAACTACGAGTTTCCTGAAACCTCAGCAAACATTTTTTCACCCAATCTTGATGATACTTGCATGTAATGATAAGTACTCCAATCCCACTTGGCTCACCATATTTCGTTCTTCTAGATTAAATCGTTAGTTTGCAGTAACCGTTTTCATGTTTAGGTTTCACTCTGTTTTTTCCTATATGGATACATGTAGTTGGAACTCTAAATCAAACACGGTTTGTGCTAGCTCTTTGAAACTTGGCACAATAATGTAGTTCCAAGTTCTATCACTATGGTTTGTGTTCTATTCAAGTAGCCCCAAGCAGAGACTGACGAGAATCACTTTCATTGAATGGGGTTGCCAAGCTTCCAAAAAAATAAGAGTTTCCTGAAATCTCAGCAAACATTTTTTTACCCAATCTTGAGGATACTGGCAGGTAATGATAAGTACACCAACCACACTTGGCTCACCAAATTTCGTTCTTCTAGATTAAATCGTTCGTTTGCAGTAACCCGTTTTCATGTTTAGGTTTCACTCTGTTTTCTCCTATATGGATACATGTAGTTGGAACTGTAAATCAAACACGGTTTGTGCTAGCTCTTTGAAACTTGGCACAAGAATGTAGTTCCAGGGTCTATCGCTATGGTTTGTGTCCTATTGAATTAGCCCCAAGCAGAGACTGACGAGAATCACTTTCATTGAAAGGGGTTGCCAAGCTTCCAAAAAACTACGAGTTTCCTGAAACCTCAGCAAACATTTTTTCAGCCAATCTTGATGATACTTGCAGGTAATGATCAGTACTCCAATCCCACTTGGCTAAACAAATCTCGTTCTTCTTGGTTAAACCGTTCCTTTGCAGAAACCGTTTTCATTTTTAGGTTTCACTCTGTTTTCTCCTATATGGATACATGTAGTTGGAACTCTAAATCAAACACGGTTTGTGCTAGCTCTTTGAAACTTGGCACAATAATGTAGTTCCAAGTTCTATCACTATGGTTTGTGTCCTATTGAAGTAGCCCCAAGCAGAGACTGATGAGAATCACTTTTATTGAAAGGGGTTGCCAAGCTTCCACAAAACTACGAGTTTCCTGAAATCTCAGCAAACGTTTTTTCACCGAATCTTGATGATACTTTTAGGTGATCAGTCAACCAATCCCACTTGGCTCACCAAATTTCGTTCTTCTAGATTAAATCGTTCCTTTGCAGTAACCGTTTTCTTGTTTAGAGTTCACTCTGTTTTCTCCTATATGGATACATGTAGTTGGAACTCTAAATCAAACACGGTTTGAGCTAGCTCTTTGAAACTTGGCAAAATAATGTAGTTCCAAGTTCGATCGCTATTGTTTGTGTCCTATTGAAGTAGCCCCAAGCAGAGACTGACGAGAATCACTTTCATTGAAAGGGGTTGCCAAGCTTCCAAAAAACTACGAGTTTCCTGAAATATCAGCAAACATTTTTTCAGCCAATCTTGATGATACTGGCAGGTAATGATCAGTACACCAATCCCACTTGGCTCACCAAATTTCGTTCTTCTTGGTTAAACCGTTCCTTTGCAGTAATCGTTTCATTTTTAGGTTTCACTCTGTTTTCTCCTACATGGATACATGTAGTTGGAACTCTAAATCACACACTGTTTGTGCTAGCTCTTTGAAACTTGGCACAATAATGTAGTTTCAGGTTCTATCCCTATACTTTGTGTCCTATTGAAGTAGCCCCAAGCAGAGACTGATGAGAATCACTTTCATTGAAAGGGGTTGCCAAGCTTCCACAAAACTACGAGTTTCCTGAAACCTCAGCAAACATTTTTTCAACCAATCTTGATGATACTTGCAGGTAATGATCAGTACACCAATCCCACTTGGCTCACCAAATTTCGTTCTTCTAGATTAAACCGTTCCTTTGCAGTAACCGTTTTCATTTTTAGGTTTCACTCTGTTTTCTCCTATATGGATACATGTAGTTGGAACTCTAAATCAAACACGGTTTGTGCTAGCTCTTTGAAACTTGGCACAATAATGTAGTTCCAAGGTCTATCGCTATGGTTTGTGTCCTATTTAAGTAGCCCCAAGCAGAGACTGACTAGAATCACTTTCATTGAAAGAAGTTGCCAAGATTCCACAAAAATACGAGTTTCCTGAAATCTCAGCAAACGTTTTTTCACCCAATCCTGATGATACTTGCAGGTAATGATCAGTACACCAATCCCACTTGGCTCACCAAATTTCGTTCTTCTAGATTAAATCCTTCGTTTGCAGTAACCGTTTTCATGTTTAGGTTTCACTCTGTTTTCTACTATATGGATACATGTAGTTGGAACTCTAAATCAAACACGGTTTGTGCTAGCTCTTTGAAACTTGGAACAATAATGTAGTTCCAAGTTCTATCGCTATGTTTTGTGTCCTATTGAAGTAGCCCCAAGCAGAGACTGACGAGAATCACTTTCATTGAAAGGGGTTGCCAAGCTTCCAAAAAACTACGAGTTTCCTGAAATATCAGCAAACATTTTTTCAGCCAATCTTGATGATACTGGCAGGTAATGATCAGTACACCAATCCCACTTGGCTCACCAAATTTCGTTCTTCTTGGTTAAACCGTTCCTTTGCAGTAATCGTTTCATTTTTAGGTTTCACTCTGTTTTCTCCTACATGGATACATGTAGTTGGAACTCTAAATCACACACGGTTTGTGCTAGCTCTTTGAAACTTGGCACAATAATGTAGTTTCAGGTTCTATCCCTATACTTTGTGTCCTATTGAAGTAGCCCCAAGCAGAGACTGATGAGAATCACTTTCATTGAAAGGGGTTGCCAAGCTTCCACAAAACTACGAGTTTCCTGAAACCTCTGCAAACATTTTTTCAACCAATCTTGATGATACTTGCAGGTAATGATCAGTACACCAATCCCACTTGGCTCACCAAATTTCGTTCTTCTAGATTAAACCGTTCCTTTGCAGTAACCGTTTTCATTTTTAGGTTTCACTCTGTTTTCTCCTATATGGATACATGTAGTTGGAACTCTAAATCAAACACGGTTTGTGCTAGCTCTTTGAAACTTGGCACAATAATGTAGTTCCAAGGTCTATCGCTATGGTTTGTGTCCTATTTAAGTAGCCCCAAGCAGAGACTGACTAGAATCACTTTCATTGAAAGAAGTTGCCAAGATTCCACAAAAATACGAGTTTCCTGAAATCTCAGCAAACGTTTTTTCACCCAATCCTGATGATACTTGCAGGTAATGATCAGTACACCAATCCCACTTGGCTCACCAAATTTCGTTCTTCTAGATTAAATCCTTCGTTTGCAGTAACCGTTTTCATGTTTAGGTTTCACTCTGTTTTCTACTATATGGATACATGTAGTTGGAACTCTAAATCAAACACGGTTTGTGCTAGCTCTTTGAAACTTGGAACAATAATGTAGTTCCAAGTTCTATCGCTATGTTTTGTGTCCTATTGAAGTAGCCCCAAGCAGAGACTGACGAGAATCACTTTCATTGAAAGTGCTTGCCAAGCTTCTAAAAAACTACGAGTTTCCTGAAATCTCAGCAAACATTTTTTCACCCAATCTTGATGATACTTGCAGGTAATGATCAGTACTCCAATCCCACTTGGCTCACCAAATTTCGTTCTTCTTGGTTAAACCGTTCCTTTGCAGTAACCGTTTCATTTTTAGGTTTCACTCTGTTTTCTCCTATATAGATACATGTAGTTGGAACTCTAAATAAACACGGTTTGTGCTAGCTCTTTGAAACGTGGCACAATAATGTAGTTCCAGGGTCTATCGCTATGGTTTGTGTCCTATTGAATTAGCCCCAAGCAAGGACTGAGGAGAATCACTTTCATTGAAAGGGGTTGCCAAGCTTCCAAAAAACTACGAGTTTCCTGAAACCTCAGCAAACATTTTTTCACCCAATCTTGATGATACTTGCAGGTAATGATCAGTACTCCAATCCCACTTGGCTCACCACATTTCGTTCTTCTAGATTAAATCGTTCGTTTGCAGTAACCGTTTTCATGTTGAGGTTTCACTCTGTTTTTTCCTATATGAATACATGTAGTTGGAACTCTAAATCAAACACGGTTTGTGCTAGCTCATTGAAACTTGGCACAATAATGTAGTTCCAAGTTCTATCGCTATGGTTTGTGTTCTATTGAAGTAGCCCCAAGCATAGACTGACGAGAATCACTTTCATTGAAAGGGTTGCCAAGCTTCCAAAAAACTACGAGTTTCCTGAAATCTCAGCAAACATTTTTTCACCCAATCTTGATGATACTTGCAGGTAATGATCCGTACAGCGATCCCACTTGGATCACCAAATTTCGTTCTTCTAGGTTAAACCGTTCCTTTGCAGTAACCGTTTTCATTTTTAGGTTTCACTCTGTTTTCTCCTATATGGATACATGTAGTTGGAACTCTAAATCAAACACGGTTTGTGCTAGCTCTTTGAAACTTGGCACAATAATGTAGTTCCAGGTTCTATCGCTATGGTTTGTGTCCTCTTGAAGTAGCCCCAAGCAGAAACTGACGAGAATCACTTTCATTGAAAGGGGTTGCCAAGCTTCCACAAAACTACGAGTTTCCTGAAATCTCAGTAAACGTTTTTTCACCCAATCTTGATGATACTTTCAGGTAATGATCAGTACACCAATCCCACTTGGCTCACCAAATTTCGTTCTTCTAGATTAAATCCTTTGTTTGCAGTAACCGTTTTCATGTTTAGGTTTCACTCTGTTTTCTCCTATATGGATACATGTATTTGGAACTCTAAATCAAACACGGTTTGTGCTAGCTCTTTGAAACTTGGCACAAGAATGTAGTTCCAAGTTCTATCGCTATGGTTTGTGTTCTATTGAAGTAGCCCCAAGCAGAGACTGACGAGAATCACTTTCATTGAAAGGGGTTGCCAAGATTCCAAAAAACTGGGAGTTTCCTGAAATCTCAGCAAACATTTTTTCACCCAATCTTGATGATACTGGCAGGTAATGATCAGTACATGAATCCCACTTGCTCACCAAATTTCGTTCTTCTAGGTTAAACCGTTCCTTTGCAGTAACCGTTTTCATATTTAGGTTTCACATGTTTTCTCCTATATTGATATATGTAGTTGGAACTCTAAATCAAACACGGTTTGTGCTAGCTCTTTGAAACTTGGCACAAGAATGTAGTTCCAGGGTCTATCGCTATGTTTTGTGTCCTATTGAAGTAGCCCCAAGCAGAGACTGACGAGAATCACTTTCATTGAAAGGGGTTGCCAAGCTTCCAAAAAACTACGAGTTTCCTGAAATCTCAGCAAACATTTTTTCACCCAATCTTGATGGTACTTGCAGGTAATGATCAGTACATGAATCCCACTTGCTCACCAAATTTCGTTCTTCTAGGTTAAACCGTTCCTTTGCAGTAACCGTTTTCATGTTTAGGTTTCACTCTGTTTTCTCATATATGGATACATGTAGTTGTAACTCTAGATCAAACACGGGTTGTGCTAGCTCTTTGAAACTTGGCACAAGAATGTAATACCAAGTTATACAGCTATGGTTTGTGTTCTATTTAAGTAACCCCAAGCAGAGACTGAGGAGAATCACTTTCATTGATAGGGGTTACAAAGCTTCCAAAATACTACGAGTTTCCTGAAATCTCAGCAAACATTTTTTCACCCAATCTTGATGATATTGGCTGGTAATGATCAGTACACCAATCCAACTTGGCTCACCAAATTTCGTTCTTCTAGGTTAAACTGTTCCTTTGCAGTAACCATTTTCATATTTAGGTTTCACAAAGTTTTCTCCTATATGGATACATGTAGTTGGAACTCTAAATCAAACACGGTTTGTGCTAGCTCTTTGAAACTTGGCACAATAATGTAGTTCCAGGGTCTATCGCTATGGTTTGTGTCCTATTGAATTAGCCCTACGCAGAGACTGACGAGAATCACTTTCATTGAAAGGGGTTGCCAAGCTTCCAAAAAACTGTGAGTTTCCTGAAACCTCAGCAAACATTTTTTCACCCAATCTTGATGATACTTGCATGTAATGAAAAGTACTCCAATCCCACTTGGCTCACCAAATTTCGTTCTTCTAGGTTAAACCGTTCCTTTGCAGTAACCGTTTTCATTTTTAGGTTTCACTCTGTTTTCTCCTACATGGATACATGTAGTTGGAACTCTAAATCAAACACGGTTTGTGCTAGCTCTTTGAAACTTGGCACAATAATGTAGTTCCAAGTTCTATCGCTATGGTTTGTGTCCTATTGAAGTAACCCCAAGCAGAGACTGACGAGAATCACTTTCATTGAAAGGGGTTGCCAAGCTTCAACAAAACTACGAGTTTCCTGAAATCTCAGCAAACGTTTTTTCACCCAATCTTGATGATACTTTCAGGTAATGATCAGTACACCAATCCCACTTGTCTCACCAAATTTCGTTATTCTAGGTTAAACCGTTCCTTTGCAGTAACCGTTTTCATATTTAGGTTTCACAATGTTTTCTGCTATATTGATATATGTAGTTGGAACTCTAAATAAAACACGGTTTGTGCTAGCTCTTTGAAACGTGGCACAATAATATAGTTACAAGTTCTATCGCTATTGTTTGAGTCCTATTGAATTAGCCCCAAGCAGAGACTGACGAGAATCACTTTCATTGAAAGGGGTTGCCAAGCTTCCAAAAACTACGAGTTTCCTGAAACCTCAGCAAACATTTTTTTCAGCCAATCTTGATGATACTTGCAGGTAATGATCAGTACTCCAATCCCACTTGGCTCACCAAATTTCGTTCTTCTAGATTAAATCGTTCCTTTGCAGTAACCGTTTTCTTGTTTAGAGTTCACTCTGTTTTCTCCTATATGGATACATTTAGTTGGAACTCTACATCAAACACGGTTTGTGCTAGCTCTTTGAAACTTGGCAAAATAATGTAGTTCCAAGTTCTATCGCTATTGTTTGTGTCCTTTTGAAGTAGCCCCAAGCAGAGACTGACGAGAATCACTTTCATTGAAAGGGGTTGCCAAGCTTCCAAAAAACTACGAGTTTCCTGAAATATCAGCAAACATTTTTTCAGCCAATCTTGATGATACTGGCAGGTAATGATCAGTACACGGATCCCACTTGGCTCACCAAATTTCGTTCTTCTTGGTTAAACCGTTCCTTTGCAGTAACCGTTTCATTTTTAGGTTTCACTCTGTTTTCTCCTACATGGATACATGTAGTTGGAACTCTAAATCAAACACGGTTTGTGCTAGCTCTTTGAAACTTGGCACAATAATGTAGTTCCAGGGTCTATCGCTATGGTTTGTGTCCTATTGAAGTAGCCCCAAGCAGAGACTGACGAGAATCACTTTCATTGAAAGGGGTTGCCAAGCTTCCACAAAACTACGAGTTTCCTGAAACCTCAGCAAACATTTTTTCACCCAATCTTGATGATACTTGCAGGTAATGATCAGTACTCCAATCCCACTTGGCTCACCAAATTTCGTTCTTCTAGATTAAATCGTTCGTTTGCAGTAACCGTTTTCATGTTTAGGTTTCACTCTGTTTTTTCCTATATGGATACATGTAGTTGGAACTCTAAATCAAACACGGTTTGTGCTAGCTCTTTGAAACTTGGCACAAAAATGTAGTTCCAAGTTCTATCACTATGGTTTGTGTTCTAGTGAAGTAGCCCCAAGCATAGACTGACGAGAAACAGTTTCATTGAAAGGGGTTGCCAAGCTTCCAAAAAACTACGAGTTTCCCGAAATCTCAGCAAACATTTTTTCACCCAATCTTGATGATACTTGCAGGTAATGATCCGTACAGCAATCCCACTTGGCTCACCAAATTTCGTTCTTCTAGGTTAAACCGTTCCTTTGCAGTAACCGTTTTCATTTTTAGGTTTCACTCTGTTTTCTCCTATATGGATACATGTAGTTGGAACTCTAAATCAAACACGGTTTGTGCTAGCTCTTTGAAACTTGGCACAATAATGTAGTTCCAGGTTCTATCGCTATGGTTTGTGTCCTACTGAAGTAGCCCCAAGCAGAGACTGACGAGAATCACTTTCATTGAATGGGGTTGCCAAGCTTCCAAAAATATAAGAGTTTCCTGAAATCTCAGCAAACATTTTTTTACCCAATCTTGATGATACTGGCAGGTAATGATCAGTACACCAATCCCACTTGGCTCTCCAAATTTCGTTCTTCTTGGTTAAACCGTTCCTTTGCAGTAACCGTTTTCATTTTTAGGTTTCACTCTGTTTTCTCCTATATGGATACATGTCGTTGGAACTCTAAATCAAACACGGTTTGTGCTAGCTCTTTGAAACTTGGCACAATAATGTAGTTCCAAGGTCTATCGCTATGGTTTGTGTCCTATTTAAGTAGCCCCAAGCAGAGACTGACGAGAATCACTTACATTGAAAGGGGTTGCCAAGCTTCCAAAAAATACGACTTTCCTGAAATCTCAGCAAACGTTTTTTCACCCAATCTTGATGATACTTTCAGGTAATGATCAGTACACCAATCCCACTTGGCTCACCAAATTTCGTTCTTCTAGATTAAATCCTTCGTTTGCAGTAACCGTTTTCATGTTTAGGTTTCACTCTGTTTTCTCCTATATGGATACATGTATTTGGAACTCTAAATCAAACACGGTTTGTGCTAGCTCTTTGAAAGTTGGAACAATAATGTAGTTCCAAGTTCTATCGCTATGTTTTGTGTCCTATTGAAGTAGCCCCAAGCAGAGACTGACGAGAATCACTTTCATTGAAAGTGCTTGCCAAGCTTCCAAAAAACGACGAGTTTCCTGAAATCTCAGGAAACGTTTTTTCACCGAATCTTGATGATACTTTTAGGTGATCAGTCAACCAATCCCACTTGGCTCACCAAATTTCGTTCTTCTAGATTAAATCGTTCCTTTGCAGTAACCGTTTTCTTGTTTAGAGTTCACTCTGTTTTCTCCTATATGGATACATGTAGTTGGAACTCTAAATCAAACACGGGTTGTGCTAGCTCTTTGAAACTTGGCAAAATAATGTAGTTCCAAGTTCTATCGCTATTGTTAGTGTCCTATTGAAGTAGCCCCAAGCAGAGACTGACGAGAATCACTTTCATTGAAAGGGGTTGCCAAGCTTCCAAAAAACTACGAGTTTCCTGAAACCTCAGCAAACATTTTTTCAGCCAATCTTGATGATACTTGCAGGTAATGATCAGTACTCCAATCCCACTTGGCTAAACAAATCTCGTTCTTCTTGGTTAAACCGTTCCTTTGCAGAAACCGTTTTCATTTTTAGGTTTCACTCTGTTTTCTCCTATATGGATACATGTAGTTGGAACTCTAAATCAAACACGGTTTGTGCTAGCTCTTTGAAACTTGGCACAATAATGTAGTTCCAAGTTCTATCACTATGGTTTGTGTCCTATTGAAGTAGCCCCAAGCAGAGACTGATGAGAATCACTTTTATTGAAAGGGGTTGCCAAGCTTCCACAAAACTACGAGTTTCCTGAAATCTCAGCAAACGTTTTTTCACCGAATCTTGATGATACTTTTAGGTGATCAGTCAACCAATCCCACTTGGCTCACCAAATTTCGTTCTTCTAGATTAAATCGTTCCTTTGCAGTAACCGTTTTCTTGTTTAGAGTTCACTCTGTTTTCTCCTATATGGATACATGTAGTTAGAACTCTAAATCAAACACGGTTTGAGCTAGCTCTTTGAAACTTGGCAAAATAATGTAGTTCCAAGTTCTATCGCTATTGTTTGTGTCCTATTGAAGTAGCCCCAAGCAGAGACTGACGAGAATCACTTTCATTGAAAGGGGTTGCCAAGCTTCCAAAAAACTACGAGTTTCCTGAAATATCAGCAAACATTTTTTCAGCCAATCTTGATGATACTGGCAGGTAATGATCAGTACACCAATCCCACTTGGCTCACCAAATTTCGTTCTTCTTGGTTAAACCGTTCCTTTGCAGTAATCGTTTCATTTTTAGGTTTCACTCTGTTTTCTCCTACATGGATACATGTAGTTGGAACTCTAAATCACACACGGTTTGTGCTAGCTCTTTGAAACTTGGCACAATAATGTAGTTTCAGGTTCTATCCCTATACTTTGTGTCCTATTGAAGTAGCCCCAAGCAGAGACTGATGAGAATCACTTTCATTGAAAGGGGTTGCCAAGCTTCCACAAAACTACGAGTTTCCTGAAACCTCAGCAAACATTTTTTCAACCAATCTTGATGATACTTGCAGGTAATGATCAGTACACCAATCCCACTTGGCTCACCAAATTTCGTTCTTCTAGATTAAACCGTTCCTTTGCAGTAACCGTTTTCATTTTTAGGTTTCACTCTGTTTTCTCCTATATGGATACATGTAGTTGGAACTCTAAATCAAACACGGTTTGTGCTAGCTCTTTGAAACTTGGCACAATAATGTAGTTCCAAGGTCTATCGCTATGGTTTGTGTCCTATTTAAGTAGCCCCAAGCAGAGACTGACTAGAATCACTTTCATTGAAAGAAGTTGCCAAGATTCCACAAAAATACGAGTTTCCTGAAATCTCAGCAAACGTTTTTTCACCCAATCCTGATGATACTTGCAGGTAATGATCAGTACACCAATCCCACTTGGCTCACCAAATTTCGTTCTTCTAGATTAAATCCTTCGTTTGCAGTAACCGTTTTCATGTTTAGGTTTCACTCTGTTTTCTACTATATGGATACATGTAGTTGGAACTCTAAATCAAACACGGTTTGTGCTAGCTCTTTGAAACTTGGAACAATAATGTAGTTCCAAGTTCTATCGCTATGTTTTGTGTCCTATTGAAGTAGCCCCAAGCAGAGACTGACGAGAATCACTTTCATTGAAAGGGGTTGCCAAGCTTCCAAAAAACTACGAGTTTCCTGAAATATCAGCAAACATTTTTTCAGCCAATCTTGATGATACTGGCAGGTAATGATCAGTACACCAATCCCACTTGGCTCACCAAATTTCGTTCTTCTTGGTTAAACCGTTCCTTTGCAGTAATCGTTTCATTTTTAGGTTTCACTCTGTTTTCTCCTACATGGATACATGTAGTTGGAACTCTAAATCACACACGGTTTGTGCTAGCTCTTTGAAACTTGGCACAATAATGTAGTTTCAGGTTCTATCCCTATACTTTGTGTCCTATTGAAGTAGCCCCAAGCAGAGACTGATGAGAATCACTTTCATTGAAAGGGGTTGCCAAGCTTCCACAAAACTACGAGTTTCCTGAAACCTCAGCAAACATTTTTTCAACCAATCTTGATGATACTTGCAGGTAATGATCAGTACACCAATCCCACTTGGCTCACCAAATTTCGTTCTTCTAGATTAAACCGTTCCTTTGCAGTAACCGTTTTCATTTTTAGGTTTCACTCTGTTTTCTCCTATATGGATACATGTAGTTGGAACTCTAAATCAAACACGGTTTGTGCTAGCTCTTTGAAACTTGGCACAATAATGTAGTTCCAAGGTCTATCGCTATGGTTTGTGTCCTATTTAAGTAGCCCCAAGCAGAGACTGACTAGAATCACTTTCATTGAAAGAAGTTGCCAAGATTCCACAAAAATACGAGTTTCCTGAAATCTCAGCAAACGTTTTTTCACCCAATCCTGATGATACTTGCAGGTAATGATCAGTACACCAATCCCACTTGGCTCACCAAATTTCGTTCTTCTAGATTAAATCCTTCGTTTGCAGTAACCGTTTTCATGTTTAGGTTTCACTCTGTTTTCTACTATATGGATACATGTAGTTGGAACTCTAAATCAAACACGGTTTGTGCTAGCTCTTTGAAACTTGGAACAATAATGTAGTTCCAAGTTCTATCGCTATGTTTTGTGTCCTATTGAAGTAGCCCCAAGCAGAGACTGACGAGAATCACTTTCATTGAAAGGGGTTGCCAAGCTTCCAAAAAACTACGAGTTTCCTGAAACCTCAGCAAACATTTTTTCACCCAATCTTGATGATACTTGCAGGTAATGATCAGTACTCCAATCCCACTTGGCTCACCACATTTCGTTCTTCTAGATTAAATCGTTCGTTTGCAGTAACCGTTTTCATGTTGAGGTTTCACTCTGTTTTTTCCTATATGAATACATGTAGTTGGAACTCTAAATCAAACACGGTTTGTGCTAGCTCTTTGAAACTTGGCACAATAATGTAGTTCCAAGTTCTATCGCTATGGTTTGTGTTCTATTGAAGTAGCCCCAAGCATAGACTGACGAGAATCACTTTCATTGAAAAGGGTTGCCAAGCTTCCAAAAAACTACGAGTTTCCTGAAATCTCAGCAAACATTTTTTCACCCAATCTTGATGATACTTGCAGGTAATGATCCGTACAGCGATCCCACTTGGATCACCAAATTTCGTTCTTCTAGGTTAAACCGTTCCTTTGCAGTAACCGTTTTCATATTTAGGTTTCACAAAGTTTTCTCCTATATGGATACATGTAGTTGGAACTCTAAATCAAACACGGTTTGTGCTAGCTCTTTGAAACTTGGCACAATAATGTAGTTCCAGGGTCTATCGCTATGGTTTGTGTCCTATTGAATTAGCCCTACGCAGAGACTGACGAGAATCACTTTCATTGAAAGGGGTTGCCAAGCTTCCAAAAAACTATGAGTTTCCTGAAACCTCAGCAAACATTTTTTCACCCAATCTTGATGATACTTGCATGTAATGAAAAGTACTCCAATCCCACTTGGCTCACCAAATTTCGTTCTTCTAGGTTAAACCGTTCCTTTGCAGTAACCGTTTTCATTTTTAGGTTTCACTCTGTTTTCTCCTACATGGATACATGTAGTTGGAACTCTAAATCAAACACGGTTTGTGCTAGCTCTTTGAAACTTGGCACAATAATGTAGTTCCAAGTTCTATCGCTATGGTTTGTGTCCTATTGAAGTAACCCCAAGCAGAGACTGACGAGAATCACTTTCATTGAAAGGGGTTGCCAAGCTTCAACAAAACTACGAGTTTCCTGAAATCTCAGCAAACGTTTTTTCACCCAATCTTGATGATACTTTCAGGTAATGATCAGTACACCAATCCCACTTGACTCACCAAATTTCGTTCTTCTAGGTTAGACCGTTAGTTTGCAGTAACTGTTTTCATGTTTAGGTTTCACTCTGTTTTCTCCTATATGGATACATGTAGTTGGAACTCTAAATCAAACACGGTTTGTGCTAGCTCTTTGAAACTTGGCACAATAATGTGGTTCCAACTTCTATCACTATGGTTTGTGTTCTATTGAAGTAACCCCAAGCAGAGACTGACGAGAATCACTTCCATTGAAAGGGGTTACCAAGCTTCCAAAAAACTACGAGTTTCCTGAAATCTCAGCAAACATTTTTTCACCCAATCTTGATGATATTGGCTGGTAATGATAAGTACACCAATCCCACTTGGCTCACCAAATTTCGTTCTTATTGGTTAAACCGCTCCTTTGCAGTAACCGTTTTCATGTTTAGGTTTCACTCTGTTTTCTCCTATATGGATACATGTAGTTGGAACTCTAAATCAAACACGGTTTGTGCTAGCTCTTTGAAACTTGGCACAATAATGTAGTTGCAAGTTCTATCGCTATGGTTTGTGTCCTATTGAAGTAGCCCCAAGCAGAGACTGAAAGAATCACTTTCATTGAAAGGGGTTGCCAAGCTTCCACAAAACTACGAGTTTCCTGAAATCTCAGCAAACGTTTTTTCACTCAATCTTGATGATACTTTCAGGGAATGATCAGTACACCAATCCCACTTGGCTCACCCAATTTCGTTTTTCTAGGTTAAACCGTTAATTTGCAGTAACCGTTTTCATGTTTAGGTTTCACTCTGTTTTGTCCTATATGGATACATGTAGTTGGAACTCTAAATCAAACACGGTTTGTGCTAGCTCTATGAAACTTGGCACAATAATGTAGTTCCAAGATCTATCACTATGGTTTGTGTCCTATTGAAGGACCCCAAGCAGAGACTGACGAGAATCAGTTTCATTGAAATGGGTTGCCAAACTTCCAAAAAACTACGAGTTTCCTGAAATCTCAGGAAACATTTTTTTACCCAATATTGATGATATTGGCAGGTAATGATCAGGACACCAATCCCACTTGGCTCACCAAATTTCGGTCTTCTAGGTTAAACCGTTCCTTTGCAGTAACCGTTTTCATGTTTAGGTTTCACTCTGTTTCCTCCTATATGGATACATATAGTTGGAACTCTAAATCAAACACGGTTTGTGCTAGCTCTTTGATACCTGGCACAAGAATGTAGTTCCAAGTTCTATTGCTATGGTTTGTGTCCTATTGAAGTAGCTCCAAGCAGAGACTGACGAGATTCACTTTCATTGAAAGGGGTTGCCAAGCTTCCACAAAAATACGAGTTTCCTCCAATCTCAGCAAACGCTTTTTAACCCAATCTTGATGATACTTTCAGGTAATGATCAGTACACCAATCCCACTTGGCTCACCAAATTTCGTTCTTCTAGGTTAAACCGTTCGTTTGCAGTATCCGTTTTCATGTTTAGGTTTCACTCTGTTTTCTCCTATATGGATACATGTAGTTGGAACTCTAAACCAAACACGGTTTGTGCTAGCTCTTTGAAACTTGGCACAATAATGTAGTTCCAGGTTCTATCGCTATGGTTTGTGTTCTATTGAAGTACCCCCAAGGACAGACTGACGAGAATAAGTTTCATTGAAAGGGGTTGCCAAGCTTCCAAAAAACTACGAGTTTCCTGAAATCTCAGCAAACATTTCTTCACCCAATCTTGATGATACTGGCAGGTAATGATCAGTACACCAATCCCACTTGGCTCACCCAATTTCTTTCTTCTTGGTTAAACCGTTCCTTTGCAGTAACCGTTTTCATTTTTAGGTTTCACTCTGTTTTCTCCTATATGGATACATGTACTTGGAACTCTAAATCAAACACGGTTTGTGCTAGCTCTTTGAAACTTGGCCCAATAATGTAGTTCCAGTTCTATCGCTATGGATTGTGTTCTATTGAAGTACCCCCAAGGACAGACTGACGAGAATAAGTTTCATTGAAAGGGGTTGCCAAGCTTCCAAAAAACTACGAGTTTCTGGAATTCTCAGCAAACATTTTTTCACCCAATCTTGATGATACTTGCAGGTAATGATCAGTACACCAATCCCACTTGGCTCACCAAATTTCGTTCTTCTAGGTTAAACCGTTCCTTTGCAGTAACCGTTTTCATTTTTAGGTTTCACTCTGTTTTCTCCTATATTGATGCATGTAGTTGGAACTCTAAATCAAACACGGTTTGTGCTAGCTCTTTGAAACTTGGCACAATAATGTAGTTCCAAGTTGTATCACTATGGCTTGTGTCCTATTGAAGTAGCTCCAAGCAGAGACTGACGAGAATCATGTTCATTGAAAGGGGTTGCCAAGCTTCCAAAAAACTACGAGTTTCCTGAAATCACAGCAAACATTTTTTCACCCAATCTTGATGATATTGGCTGGTAAAGATCAGTACACCAATCCCACTTGGCTCACCAAATTTTGTTCTTCTAGGTTAAACCGTTCCTTTGCAGTAACTGTTTTCATATTTAGGTTTCACAAAGTTTTCTCCTATATGGATACATGTAGTTGGAACTCTAAATAAAACACGGTTTGTGCTAGCTCTTTGAAACTTGGCACAATAATGTAATTCCAGGGTCTATCGCTATGGTTTTTGTCCTATTGAAGTAGCCCCAAGCAGAAACTGACGAGAATCATGTTCATTGAAAGGGGTTGCCAAGCTTCCAAAAAACTACGAGTTTCCTGAAATCTCAGCAAATATTTTTTCACTCAATCTTGATGATACTGGCAGGTAATGATAAGTACACCAATCCCACATGGCTCACCAAATTTCGTTCTTCTAGGTTAAACCGTTCCTTTGCAGTAACCGTTTTCATATTTAGGTTTCACTCTGTTTTCTCCTATATGGATACATGTAGTTGGAACTCTAAATCAAACACGGTTTGTGCTAGCTCTTTGACACTCGGCACCATAATGTAGTTCCAGGGTCTATCGCTATGGTTTGTGTCCTATTGAAGTAGCCTCAAGCAGAGACTGACGAGAATCACTCTCATTGAAAGGGGTTGCCAAGCTTCCAAAAAACTACGAGTTTCCTGAAATCTCAGCAAACGTTTTTTCACCCAATCTTGATGATACTGGCAGGTAATGATCAGTACACCAATCCCACTTGACTCACCAAATTTCGTTCTTCTAGGTTAAACCGTTCATTTGCAGTAATCGTTTTCATGTTTAGGTTTCACTCTGATTTCTCCTATATGGATACATGTAGTTGGAACCTAAATCAAACAAGGTTTGTGCTAGCTCTTTGAAACTTGGCACAATAATGTAGTTCCAACTTCTATCACTATGGTTTGTGTTCTATTGAAGTAACCCCAAGCAGAGACTGACGAGAATCACTTCCATTGAAATGGGTTACCAAGCTTCCAAAAAACTCTGAGTTTCCTGAAATCTCAGCAAACATTTTTTGACCCAATCTTGATGATATTGGCTGGTAATGATAAGTACACCAGTCCCACTTGGCTCACCAAATTTCGTTCTTATTGGTTAAACCGCTCCTTTGCAGTAACCGTTTTCATGTTTAGGTTTCACTCTGTTTTCTCCTATATGGATACATGTAGTTGGAACTCTAAATCAAACACGGTTTTTGCTAGCTCTTTGACACTCATCACAATAATGTAGTTCCAGGGTCTATCGCTATGGTTTGTGTTCTATTGAAGTAGCCCCAAGCAGAGACTGAGGAGAATCACTTTCATTGAAAGGGGTTGCCAAGCTTCCAAAAAACTACGAGTTTCCTGAAATCTCAGCAAACATTTTTTTACCCAATCTTGATGACACTTGCAAGTAATGATCAGTACACCAATCCCACTTGGCTCACCAAATTTCGTTCTTCTAGATTAAACCGTTCCTTTGCAGTAACCGTTTTCATTTTTAGGTTTCACTCTGTTTTCTCCTATATGGATACATGTAGTTGGAACTCTAAATCAAACACGGTTTGTGCTAGCTCTTTGAAACTTGGCACAATAATGTAGTTCCAAGGTCTATCGCTATGGTTTGTGTCCTATTTAAGTAGCCCCAAGCAGAGACTGACTAGAATCACTTTCATTGAAAGAAGTTGCCAAGATTCCACAAAAATACGAGTTTCCTGAAATCTCAGCAAACGTTTTTTCACCCAATCCTGATGATACTTGCAGGTAATGATCAGTACACCAATCCCACTTGGCTCACCAAATTTCGTTCTTCTAGATTAAATCCTTCGTTTGCAGTAACCGTTTTCATGTTTAGGTTTCACTCTGTTTTCTACTATATGGATACATGTAGTTGGAACTCTAAATCAAACACGGTTTGTGCTAGCTCTTTGAAACTTGGAACAATAATGTAGTTCCAAGTTCTATCGCTATGTTTTGTGTCCTATTGAAGTAGCCCCAAGCAGAGACTGACGAGAATCACTTTCATTGAAAGGGGTTGCCAAGCTTCCAAAAAACTACGAGTTTCCTGAAATATCAGCAAACATTTTTTCAGCCAATCTTGATGATACTGGCAGGTAATGATCAGTACACCAATCCCACTTGGCTCACCAAATTTCGTTCTTCTTGGTTAAACCGTTCCTTTGCAGTAATCGTTTCATTTTTAGGTTTCACTCTGTTTTCTCCTACATGGATACATGTAGTTGGAACTCTAAATCACACACGGTTTGTGCTAGCTCTTTGAAACTTGGCACAATAATGTAGTTTCAGGTTCTATCCCTATACTTTGTGTCCTATTGAAGTAGCCCCAAGCAGAGACTGATGAGAATCACTTTCATTGAAAGGGGTTGCCAAGCTTCCACAAAACTACGAGTTTCCTGAAACCTCAGCAAACATTTTTTCAACCAATCTTGATGATACTTGCAGGTAATGATCAGTACACCAATCCCACTTGGCTCACCAAATTTCGTTCTTCTAGATTAAACCGTTCCTTTGCAGTAACCGTTTTCATTTTTAGGTTTCACTCTGTTTTCTCCTATATGGATACATGTAGTTGGAACTCTAAATCAAACACGGTTTGTGCTAGCTCTTTGAAACTTGGCACAATAATGTAGTTCCAAGGTCTATCGCTATGGTTTGTGTCCTATTTAAGTAGCCCCAAGCAGAGACTGACTAGAATCACTTTCATTGAAAGAAGTTGCCAAGATTCCACAAAAATACGAGTTTCCTGAAATCTCAGCAAACGTTTTTTCACCCAATCCTGATGATACTTGCAGGTAATGATCAGTACACCAATCCCACTTGGCTCACCAAATTTCGTTCTTCTAGATTAAATCCTTCGTTTGCAGTAACCGTTTTCATGTTTAGGTTTCACTCTGTTTTCTACTATATGGATACATGTAGTTGGAACTCTAAATCAAACACGGTTTGTGCTAGCTCTTTGAAACTTGGAACAATAATGTAGTTCCAAGTTCTATCGCTATGTTTTGTGTCCTATTGAAGTAGCCCCAAGCAGAGACTGACGAGAATCACTTTCATTGAAAGGGGTTGCCAAGCTTCCAAAAAACTACGAGTTTCCTGAAACCTCAGCAAACATTTTTTCACCCAATCTTGATGATACTTGCAGGTAATGATCAGTACTCCAATCCCACTTGGCTCACCACATTTCGTTCTTCTAGATTAAATCGTTCGTTTGCAGTAACCGTTTTCATGTTGAGGTTTCACTCTGTTTTTTCCTATATGAATACATGTAGTTGGAACTCTAAATCAAACACGGTTTGTGCTAGCTCTTTGAAACTTGGCACAATAATGTAGTTCCAAGTTCTATCGCTATGGTTTGTGTTCTATTGAAGTAGCCCCAAGCATAGACTGACGAGAATCACTTTCATTGAAAAGGGTTGCCAAGCTTCCAAAAAACTACGAGTTTCCTGAAATCTCAGCAAACATTTTTTCACCCAATCTTGATGATACTTGCAGGTAATGATCCGTACAGCGATCCCACTTGGATCACCAAATTTCGTTCTTCTAGGTTAAACCGTTCCTTTGCAGTAACCGTTTTCATATTTAGGTTTCACAAAGTTTTCTCCTATGTGGATACATGTAGTTGGAACTCTAAATCAAACACGGTTTGTGCTAGCTCTTTGAAACTTGGCACAATAATGTAGTTCCAGGGTCTATCGCTATGGTTTGTGTCCTATTGAATTAGCCCTACGCAGAGACTGACGAGAATCACTTTCATTGAAAGGGGTTGCCAAGCTTCCAAAAAACTATGAGTTTCCTGAAACCTCAGCAAACATTTTTTCACCCAATCTTGATGATACTTGCATGTAATGAAAAGTACTCCAATCCCACTTGGCTCACCAAATTTCGTTCTTCTAGGTTAAACCGTTCCTTTGCAGTAACCGTTTTCATTTTTAGGTTTCACTCTGTTTTCTCCTACATGGATACATGTAGTTGGAACTCTAAATCAAACACGGTTTGTGCTAGCTCTTTGAAACTTGGCACAATAATGTAGTTCCAAGTTCTATCGCTATGGTTTGTGTCCTATTGAAGTAACCCCAAGCAGAGACTGACGAGAATCACTTTCATTGAAAGGGGTTGCCAAGCTTCAACAAAACTACGAGTTTCCTGAAATCTCAGCAAACGTTTTTTCACCCAATCTTGATGATACTTTCAGGTAATGATCAGTACACCAATCCCACTTGACTCACCAAATTTCGTTCTTCTAGGTTAGACCGTTAGTTTGCAGTAACTGTTTTCATGTTTAGGTTTCACTCTGTTTTCTCCTATATGGATACATGTAGTTGGAACTCTAAATCAAACACGGTTTGTGCTAGCTCTTTGAAACTTGGCACAATAATGTGGTTCCAACTTCTATCACTATGGTTTGTGTTCTATTGAAGTAACCCCAAGCAGAGACTGACGAGAATCACTTCCATTGAAAGGGGTTACCAAGCTTCCAAAAAACTACGAGTTTCCTGAAATCTCAGCAAACATTTTTTCACCCAATCTTGATGATATTGGCTGGTAATGATAAGTACACCAATCCCACTTGGCTCACCAAATTTCGTTCTTATTGGTTAAACCGCTCCTTTGCAGTAACCGTTTTCATGTTTAGGTTTCACTCTGTTTTCTCCTATATGGATACATGTAGTTGGAACTCTAAATCAAACACGGTTTGTGCTAGCTCTTTGAAACTTGGCACAATAATGTAGTTGCAAGTTCTATCGCTATGGTTTGTGTCCTATTGAAGTAGCCCCAAGCAGAGACTGAAAGAATCACTTTCATTGAAAGGGGTTGCCAAGCTTCCACAAAACTACGAGTTTCCTGAAATCTCAGCAAACGTTTTTTCACTCAATCTTGATGATACTTTCAGGGAATGATCAGTACACCAATCCCACTTGGCTCACCCAATTTCGTTTTTCTAGGTTAAACCGTTAATTTGCAGTAACCGTTTTCATGTTTAGGTTTCACTCTGTTTTGTCCTATATGGATACATGTAGTTGGAACTCTAAATCAAACACGGTTTGTGCTAGCTCTATGAAACTTGGCACAATAATGTAGTTCCAAGATCTATCACTATGGTTTGTGTCCTATTGAAGGACCCCAAGCAGAGACTGACGAGAATCAGTTTCATTGAAATGGGTTGCCAAACTTCCAAAAAACTACGAGTTTCCTGAAATCTCAGGAAACATTTTTTTACCCAATATTGATGATATTGGCAGGTAATGATCAGGACACCAATCCCACTTGGCTCACCAAATTTCGGTCTTCTAGGTTAAACCGTTCCTTTGCAGTAACCGTTTTCATGTTTAGGTTTCACTCTGTTTCCTCCTATATGGATACATATAGTTGGAACTCTAAATCAAACACGGTTTGTGCTAGCTCTTTGATACCTGGCACAAGAATGTAGTTCCAAGTTCTATTGCTATGGTTTGTGTCCTATTGAAGTAGCTCCAAGCAGAGACTGACGAGATTCACTTTCATTGAAAGGGGTTGCCAAGCTTCCACAAAAATACGAGTTTCCTCCAATCTCAGCAAACGCTTTTTAACCCAATCTTGATGATACTTTCAGGTAATGATCAGTACACCAATCCCACTTGGCTCACCAAATTTCGTTCTTCTAGGTTAAACCGTTCATTTGCAGTATCCGTTTTCATGTTTAGGTTTCACTCTGTTTTCTCCTATATGGATACATGTAGTTGGAACTCTAAACCAAACACGGTTTGTGCTAGCTCTTTGAAACTTGGCACAATAATGTAGTTCCAGGTTCTATCGCTATGGTTTGTGTTCTATTGAAGTACCCCCAAGGACAGACTGACGAGAATAAGTTTCATTGAAAGGGGTTGCCAAGCTTCCAAAAAACTACGAGTTTCCTGAAATCTCAGCAAACATTTCTTCACCCAATCTTGATGATACTGGCAGGTAATGATCAGTACACCAATCCCACTTGGCTCACCCAATTTCTTTCTTCTTGGTTAAACCGTTCCTTTGCAGTAACCGTTTTCATTTTTAGGTTTCACTCTGTTTTCTCCTATATGGATACATGTACTTGGAACTCTAAATCAAACACGGTTTGTGCTAGCTCTTTGAAACTTGGCCCAATAATGTAGTTCCAGTTCTATCGCTATGGATTGTGTTCTATTGAAGTACCCCCAAGGACAGACTGACGAGAATAAGTTTCATTGAAAGGGGTTGCCAAGCTTCCAAAAAACTACGAGTTTCCGGAATTCTCAGCAAACATTTTTTCACCCAATCTTGATGATACTTGCAGGTAATGATCAGTACACCAATCCCACTTGGCTCACCAAATTTCGTTCTTCTAGGTTAAACCGTTCCTTTGCAGTAACCGTTTTCATTTTTAGGTTTCACTCTGTTTTCTCCTATATTGATGCATGTAGTTGGAACTCTAAATCAAACACGGTTTGTGCTAGCTCTTTGAAACTTGGCACAATAATGTAGTTCCAAGTTGTATCACTATGGCTTGTGTCCTATTGAAGTAGCTCCAAGCAGAGACTGACGAGAATCATGTTCATTGAAAGGGGTTGCCAAGCTTCCAAAAAACTACGAGTTTCCTGAAATCACAGCAAACATTTTTTCACCCAATCTTGATGATATTGGCTGGTAAAGATCAGTACACCAATCCCACTTGGCTCACCAAATTTTGTTCTTCTAGGTTAAACCGTTCCTTTGCAGTAACTGTTTTCATATTTAGGTTTCACAAAGTTTTCTCCTATATGGATACATGTAGTTGGAACTCTAAATAAAACACGGTTTGTGCTAGCTCTTTGAAACTTGGCACAATAATGTAATTCCAGGGTCTATCGCTATGGTTTTTGTCCTATTGAAGTAGCCCCAAGCAGAAACTGACGAGAATCATGTTCATTGAAAGGGTTGCCAAGCTTCCAAAAAACTACGAGTTTCCTGAAATCTCAGCAAATATTTTTTCACTCAATCTTGATGATACTGGCAGGTAATGATAAGTACACAATCCCACATGGCTCACCAAATTTCGTTCTTCTAGGTTAAACCGTTCCTTTGCAGTAACCGTTTTCATATTTAGGTTTCACTCTGTTTTCTCCTATATGGATACATGTAGTTGGAACTCTAAATCAAACACGGTTTGTGCTAGCTCTTTGACACTCGGCACCATAATGTAGTTCCAGGGTCTATCGCTATGGTTTGTGTCCTATTGAAGTAGCCTCAAGCAGAGACTGACGAGAATCACTCTCATTGAAAGGGGTTGCCAAGCTTCCAAAAAACTACGAGTTTCCTGAAATCTCAGCAAACGTTTTTTCACCCAATCTTGATGATACTGGCAGGTAATGATCAGTACACCAATCCCACTTGAACTCACCAAATTTCGTTCTTCTAGGTTAAACCGTTCATTTGCAGTAATCGTTTTCATGTTTAGGTTTCACTCTGATTTCTCCTATATGGATACATGTAGTTGGAACCTAAATCAAACAAGGTTTGTGCTAGCTCTTTGAAACTTGGCACAATAATGTAGTTCCAACTTCTATCACTATGGTTTGTGTTCTATTGAAGTAACCCCAAGCAGAGACTGACGAGAATCACTTCCATTGAAATGGGTTACCAAGCTTCCAAAAAACCTCTGAGTTTCCTGAAATCTCAGCAAACATTTTTGACCCAATCTTGATGATATTGGCTGGTAATGATAAGTACACCAGTCCCACTTGGCTCACCAAATTTCGTTCTTATTGGTTAAACCGCTCCTTTGCAGTAACCGTTTTCATGTTTAGGTTTCACTCTGTTTTCTCCTATATGGATACATGTAGTTGGAACTCTAAATCAAACACGGTTTTTGCTAGCTCTTTGACACTCGGCACAATAATGTAGTTCCAGGGTCTATCGCTATGGTTTGTGTTCTATTGAAGTAGCCCCAAGCAGAGACTGAGGAGAATCACTTTCATTGAAAGGGGTTGCCAAGCTTCCAAAAAACTACGAGTTTCCTGAAATCTCAGCAAACATTTTTTTACCCAATCTTGATGACACTTGCAAGTAATGATCAGTACACCAATCCCACTTTGCTCACCAAATTTCGTTCTTCTAGGTTAAACCGTTCCTTTGCAGTAACCGTTTTCATGTTTAGGTTTCACTCTGTTTTCTCATATATGGATACATGTAGTTGTAACTCCTAGAACAAACACGGGTTGTGCTAGCTCTTTGAAACTTGGCACAAGAATGTAATACCAAGTTATACAGCTATGGTTTGTGTTCTATTTAAGTAACCCCAAGCAGAGACTGAGGAGAATCACTTTCATTGATAGGGGTTACAAAGCTTCCAAAATACTACGAGTTTCCTGAAATCTCAGCAAACATTTTTTCCACCCAATCTTGATGATATTGGCTGGTATGATCAATACACCAATCCAACTTGGCTCACCAAATTTCGTTCTTCTAGGTTAAACCATTCATTTGCAGTAACCGCTTTCATGTTTAGGTTTCACTCTGTTTTCTCCTATATGGATACATGTAGTTGGAACTCTAAATCAAACACGGTTTGTGCTAGCTCTTTGAAACTTGGCACAATAATGTAGTTCCAAGTTCTATCGCTATGGTTTGTGTCCTATTGAAGTAACCCCAAGCAGAGACTGACGAGAATCACTTTCATTGAAAGGGGTTGCAAGCTTCAACAAAACTACGAGTTTCCTGAAATCTCAGCAAACGTTTTTTCACCCAATCTTGATGATACTTTCAGGTAATGATCAGTACACCAATCCCACTTGACTCACCAAATTTCGTTCTTCTAGGTTAAACCGTTCGTTTGCAGTAATTGTTTTCATGTTTAGGTTTCACTCTGTTTTCTCCTATATGGATACATGTAGTTGGAACTCTAAATCAAACACGGTTTGTGCTAGCTCTTTGAAACTTGGCACAATAATGTGGTTCCAACTTCTATCACTATGGTTTGTGTTCTATTGAAGTAACCCCAAGCAGAGACTGACGAGAATCACTTCCATTGAAAGGGTTACCAAGCTTCCAAAAAACTACGAGTTTCCTGAAATCTCAGCAAACATTTTTCACCCAATCTTGATGATATTGGCTGGTAATGATAAGTACACCAATCCCATTTGGCTCACCAAATTTCGTTCTTATTGGTTAAACCGCTCCTTTGCAGTAACCGTTTTCATGTTTAGGTTTCACTCTGTTTTCTCCTATATGGATACATGTAGTTGGAACTCTAAATCAAACACGGTTTGTGCTAGCTCTTTGAAACTTGGCACAATAATGTAGTTGCAAGTTCTATCGCTATGGTTTGTGTCCTATTGAAGTAGCCCCAAGCAGAGACTGACGAGAATCACTTTCATTGAAAGGGGTTGCCAAGCTTCCACAAAACTACGAGTTTCCTGAAATCTCAGCAAACGTTTTTTCACTCAATCTTGATGATACTTTCAGGGAATGATCAGTACACCAATGCCACTTGGCTCACCCAATTTCGTTTTTCTAGGTTAAACCGTTAATTTGCAGTAACCGTTTTCATGTTTAGGTTTCACTCTGTTTTGTCCTATATGGATACATGTAGTTGGAACTCTAAATCAAACACGGTTTGTGCTAGCTCTATGAAACTTGGCACAATAATGTAGTTCCAAGATCTATCACTATGGTTTGTGTCCTATTGAAGGACCCCAAGTAGAGACTGACGAGAATCAGTTTCATTGAAATGGGTTGCCAAACTTCCAAAAAACTACGAGTTTCCTGAAATCTCAGGAAACATTTTTTTACCCAATCTTGATGATATTGGCAGGTAATGATCAGGACACCAATCCCACTTGGCTCACCAAATTTCGGTCTTCTAGGTTAAACCGTTTCCTTTGCAGTAACCGTTTTCATGTTTAGGTTTCACTCTGTTTCCTCCTATATGGATACATATAGTTGGAACTCTAAATCAAACACGGTTTGTGCTATCTCTTTGATACCTGGCACAAGAATGTAGTTCCAAGTTCTATTGCTATGGTTTGTGTCCTATTGAAGTAGCTCCAAGCAGAGACTGACGAGATTCACTTTCATTGAAAGGGGTTGCCAAGCTTCCACAAAAATACGAGTTTCCTCCAATCTCAGCAAACGCTTTTTAACCCAATCTTGATGATACTTTCAGGTAATGATCAGTACACCAATCCCACTTGGCTCACCAAATTTCGTTCTTCTAGGTTAAACCGTTCGTTTGCAGTATCCGTTTTCATGTTTAGGTTTCACTCTGTTTTCTCCTATATGGATACATGTAGTTGGAACTCTAAACCAAACACGGTTTGTGCTAGCTCTTTGAAACTTGGCACAATAATGTAGTTCCAGGTTCTATCGCTATGGTTTGTCTTCTATTGAAGTAACCCCAAGCAGAGACTAACGAGAATCACTTTCATTGAAAGGGGTTGCCAAGCTTCAAAAAACTACGAGTTTCCTGAAAATCTCAGCAAACGATTTTTCACCCAATCTTGATGATACTGGCAGGTAATGATCAGTACACCAATCCCACTTGGCTCACCAAATTTCGTTCTTCTAGATTAAATCGTTCGTTTGCAGTAACCGTTTTCATATTTAGGTTTCACAAAGTTTTCTCCTATATGGATACATGTAGTTGGAACTCTAAATCAAACACGGTTGTGCTAGCTCTTGACACTCGGCACCATAATGTAGTTCCAGGGTCTATCGCTATGGTTTGTGTCCTATTGAAGTAGCCTCAAGCAGAGACTGACGAGAATCACTTTCATTGAAAGAGGTTGCCAAGCTTCAACAAAACTACGAGTTTCCTGAAATCTCAGCAAACGTTTTTTCACCCAATCTTGATGATACTTTCAGGTAATGATCAGTACACCAATCCCACTTGACTCACAAATTTCGTTCTTCTAGGTTAAACCGTTCATTTGCAGTAATCGTTTTCATGTTTAGGTTTCACTCTGATTTCTCCTATATGGATACATGTAGTTGGAACTCTAAATCAAACAAGGTTTGTGCTAGCTCTTTGAAACTTGGCACAATAATGTAGTTCCACCTTCTATCACTATGGTTTGTGTTCTATTGAAGTAACCCCAAGCAGAGACTGACGAGAATCACTTCCATTGAAAGGGGTTACCAAGCTTCCAAAAAACTCTGAGTTTCCTGAAATCTCAGCAAACATTTTTTGACCCAATCTTGATGATATTGGCTGGTAATGATAAGTACACCAGTCCCACTTGGCTCACCAAATTTCGTTCTTATTGGTTAAACCGCTCCTTTGCAGTAACCGTTTTCATGTTTAGGTTTCACTCTGTTTTCTCCTATATGGATACATGTACTTGGAACTCTAAATCAAACACGGTTTGTGCTAGCTCTTTGAAACTTGGCACAATAATGTAGTTGCAAGTTCTATCGCTATGGTTTGTGTCCTATTGAAGTAGCCCCAAGCAGAGACTGACGAGAATCACTTTCATTGAAAGGGGTTGCCAAGCTTCCACAAAACTACGAGTTTCCTGAAATCTCAGCAAACGTTTTTTCACCCAAACTTGATGATACTTTCAGGTAATGATCAGTACACCAATCCCACTTGGCTCACCAAATTTCGTTCTTCTAGGTTAAACCGTTCGTTTGCAGTATCCGTTTTCATGTTTAGGTTTCACTCTGTTTTCTCCTATATGGATACATGTAGTTGGAACTCTAAATCAAACACGGTTTGTGCTAGCTCTTTGAAACTTGGCACAATAATGTAGTTCCAGTTCTATCGCTATGGTTTGTGTTCTATTGAAGTAACCCCAAGCAGAGACTAACGAGAATCACTTTCATTGAAAGGGGTTGCCAAGCTTCCAAAAAACTAAGAGTTTCCTGAAATCTCAGCAAATATTTTTTCACCCAATCTTGATGATACTGGCAGGTAATGATCAGGACACCAATCCCACTTGGCTCACCAAATTTCATTCTTCTTGGTTAAACCGTTCCTTTGCAGTAACCGTTTTCATTTTTAGGTTTCACTCTGTTTTCTCCTATATGGATACATGTATTTGGAACTCTAAATCAAACACGGTTTGTGCTAGCTCTTTGAAACTTGGCACAATAATGTAGTTCCAAGTTGTATCACTATGGCTTGTGTCCTATTGAAGTAGCTCCAAGCAGAGACTGACGAGAATCATGTTCATTGAAAGGGGTTGCCAAGCTTCCAAAAAACTACGAGTTTCCTGAAATCACAGCAAACATTTTTTCACCCAATCTTGATGATATTGGCTGGTAAAGATCAGTACACCAATCCCACTTGGCTCACCAAATTTTGTTCTTCTAGGTTAAACCGTTCCTTTGCAGTAACTGTTTTCACATTTAGGTTTCACAAAGTTTTCTCCTATATGGATACATGTAGTTGGAACTCTAAATAAAACACGGTTTGTGCTAGCTCTTTGAAACTTGGCACAATAATGTAATTCCAGGGTCTATCGCTATGGTTTTTGTCCTATTGAAGTAGCCCCAAGCAGAAACTGACGAGAATCATGTTCATTGAAATGGGTTGCAAAGCTTCCAAAAAACTACGAGTTTCCTGAAATCTCAGCAAATATTTTTCACCCAATCTTGATGATACTGGCAGGTAATGATAAGTACACCAATCCCACTTGGCTCACCAAATTTCGTTCTTCTAGGTAAAACCGTTCCTTTGCAGTAACCGTTTTCATATTTAGGTTTCACTCTGTTTTCTCCTATATGGATACATGTAGTTGGAACTCTAAATCAAACACGGTTTGTGCTAGCTCTTTGACACTCGGCACCATAATGTAGTTCCAGGGTCTATCACTATGGTTTGTGTCCTATTGAAGTAGCCCCAAGCAGAGACTGACGAGAATCACTTTCATTGAAAGGGGTTGCCAAGCTTCAACAAAACTACGAGTTTCCTGAAATCTCAGCAAACGTTTTTTCACCCAATCTTGATGATACTGGCACGTAATGATCACTACACCAATCCCACTTGGCTCACCAAATTTTGTTCTTCTAGGTTAAACCGTTCCTTTGCAGGAACCGTTTTCATGTTTAGGTTTCACTCTGTTTTCTCCTATATGGATACATGTAGTTGGAACTCTAAATCAAACACGGTTTGTGCTACCTCTTTGAAACCTGGCACAAGAATGTAGTTCCAAGTTCTATCGCTATGGTTTGTGTCCTATTGAAGTAGGCCCAAGCAGAGACTGACGAGAATCACTTTCATTGAAAGGGGTTGCCAAGCTTCCAAAAAACTACGAGTTTCCTGAAATCTCAGCAAACATTTTTTCACCCAATCTTGATGATACTGGCAGGTAATGATCAGTACACCAATCCCACTTGGCTAACCAAATTTCATTCTTCTAGGTTAAACCGTTCCTTTGCAGTAACCGTTTTCATTTTTAGGTTTCACTCTGTTTTCTCCTATATGGATACATGTAGTTGGAACTCTAAATCAAACACGGTTTGTGCTAGCTCTTTGAAACTTGGCACAATAATGTAGTTCAAAGTTGTATCACTTTGGCTTGTGTCCTATTGAAGTAGCTCCAAGCAGAGACTGACGAGAATCATGTTCATTGAAACGGGTTGCCAAGCTTCCAAAAACCTACGAGTTTCCTGAAATCTCAGCAAACATTTTTTCACCCAATCTTGATGATATTGGCTGGTAAAGATCAGCACACCAATCCCACTTGGCTCACCAAATTTTGTTCTTCTAGGTTAAACCGTTCCTTTGCAGTAACTGTTTTCATATTTAGGTTTCACAAAGTTTTCTCCTATATGGATACATGTAGTTGGAACTCTAAATAAAACACGGTTGTGCTAGATCTTTGACACTTGGCACAATAATGTAGTTCCAGGTTCTATTGCTATGCTTTGTGTCCTATTGAAGTAGCCCCAAGCAGAGACTGACGAGAATCACTTTCATTGAAAGGGGTTGCCAAGCTTCCAAAAAACTACGAGTTTCCTGAAATCTCAGCAAACATTTTTTCACCCAATCATGATGATACTTGCAGGTAATGATCAGTACACCAATCCCACTTGGCTAACCAAATTTCGTTCTTCTAGGTTAAACCATTCCTTTGCAATAAGCGTTTTCATATTTAGGTTTCACTTTGTTGTCTCCTATATGGATACCTGTAGTTGGAACTCTAAATCAAACACGGTTTGTGCTAGCACTTTGAAACTTGGCACAATAATGTAGTTCCAAGTTCTATCACTATGGCTTGTGTCCTATTGAAGTAGATCCAAGCAGAGTCTGACGAGAATCATTTTCATTGAAAGGGGTTGCCAAGCTTCCAAAAAACTACGAGTTTCCTGAAATCTCAGCAAATATTTTTTCACCCAATCCTGATGATACTGGCAGGTAATGATCAGTACACCAATCCCACATGGCTCACCAAATTTCGTTCTTCTAGGGTAAATCGTTCCTTTGCAGTAACCGTTTTCATTTTTAGGTTTCACTCTGTTTTCTCCTATATGGATACATGTAGTTGGAACTCTAAATCAAACACGGTTTGTGCTAGCTCTTTGAAACTTGGCACAAGAATGTAGTTCCAGGTTCTATCCCTACAGTTTGTGTCCTATTTAAGTAGCCAGAAGCAGAGACTGACGAGAATCACTTTCGTTGAAAGGGGTTGCCAAGCTTCCAAAAAACTACGAGTTTCCAGAAATCTCAGCAAACATTTTTTCAGGCAATCTTGATGATACTTGCAGTAATGATCAGTACACCAGTCCCACTTGGCTCTCCAAATTTCTTTCTTCTAGGTTAAACCGTTCGTTTGCAGTAACCGTTTCATGTTTAGGTTTCACTCTGTTTTCTCCTACATGGATACATGTAGTTGGAACTCTAAATCAAACACGGTTTGTGCTAGCTCTTTGAAACTTGGCACAATAATGTAGTTCCAGGGCTATCGCTATGGTTTGTGTCCTATTGAAGTAGCCCCAAGCAGAGACTGACGAGAATCACTTACTTGAAAGGGGTTGCCAAGTTCCAAAAACTACGAGTTTCCTGAAATCTCAGCAAACATTTTTTCACCCAATCTCGATGATACTGGCACGTAATGATCAGTACACCAATCCCACTTGGCTCACCAAATTTCGTTCTTCTAGATTAAATCGTTCGTTTGCAGTAACCGTTTTCATGTTTAGGTTTCACTCTGTTTTCTCCTATATGGATACATGTAGTTGGAACTCTAAATCAAACACGGTTTGTGCTAGCTCTTTGAAACTTGGCACAATAATGTAGTTCCAAGTTCTATCGCTGTGGTATGTGTCCTATTGAAGTAGCCCCAAGCAGAGACTGACGAGAATGACTTTCATTGAAAGGGTTTGCCAAGCTTCCAAAAAACTACGAGTTTCCTGAATTCTCAGCAAACATTTTTTCAGCCAATCTTTATGATACTGGCAGGTAATGATCAGTACACCAATCCCACATGACTGACCAAAATTTCGTTCTTCTTGGTTAAACCGTTCCTTTGCAGTAACCGTTTTCATTTTTAGGTTTCACTCTTTTTTCTCCTATATGGATACATGTAGTTGGAACTCTAAATCAAACACGGTTTGTGCTAGTTTTTTGAAACTTGGCACAATAATGTAGTTCCAGGTTCTCTCCCTATACTTTGTGTCCTATTGGAGTAGCCCCAAGCAGAGACTGAAGAGAATCACTTTCATTGAAAGGGGTTGCCAAGCTTCCAAAAAACTACGAGGTTCCTGTAATCTCAGCAAACATTTTTTCACCCAATATCGATGATACTTGCAGGTAATGATCAGTACACCAATCCCACTTGGCTCACCAAATTTCGTTCTTCTAGGTTAAACCGTTCCTTTGCAGTAACCGTTTTCATTTTTAGGTTTCACTCTGTTTTCACCTATATGGATACATTTGGTTGGAACTCTAAATCAAACACGGTTTGTGCTAGCTCTTTGAAACTTGGCACAATAATGTAGTTCCAGGTTCAATCCCTATACTTTGTGTCCTATTGAAGTAGCCCCAAGCAGAGACTGACGAGAATCACTTTCATTGAAAGGGGTTGCCAAGCTTCCAAAAAACTACGAGTTTCCTGAAATCTCAGCAAACATTTTTTCACCCAATCTCGATGATACTGGCACGTAATGATCAGTACACCAATCCCACTTGACTCACCAAATTTCGTTCTTCTTGGTTAAACCGTTCCTTTGCAGTAACCGTTTTCATGTTTAGGTTTCACTCTGTTTTCTCCTATATGGATACATGTAGTTGGAACTCTAAATCAAACACGGTTTGTGCTAGCTCTTTGAAACTTGGCACAATAATGTAGTTCCAGGATCTATCCCTATACTTTGTGTCCATATTGAAGTAGCCGCAAGCAGAGACTGACGAGAATCACTTTCATTGAAAGGGGTTGCCAAGCTTCCAAAAAACTACGAGTTTCCTGAAATCTCAGCAAACATTTTTTCACCCAATCTTGATGATACTTGCAGTTAATGATCAGTAAACCAGTCCCACTTGGTTCACCAAATTTCTTTCATCTAGGTTAAACCGTTCGTTTGCAGTAACCGTTTTCATGTTTAGGATTCACTCTGTTTTCTCCTACATGGATACATGTAGTTGGAACTCTATATCAAACACGGTTTGTGCTAGCTCTTTGAAACTAGGCACAAGAATGTAGTTCCAAGTTCTATCGCTATGGTTTGTGTCTTATTGAAGTAGCCCAAGCAGAGAATGACGTGAATCACTTTCATTGAAAGGGTTGCCAGCTTCCAAAAAACTACGAGTTTCCTGAAATCCCCGCAAACACTTTCACCCAATCTTGATGATACTGGCAGGTAATGATCAGGACACCAATCCCACTTGGCTCACCAAATTTCGTTCTTCTAGGTTAAAACGTTCCTTGCAGTAACAGTTTTCATATTTAGGTTTCACAAAGTTTTCTACTATATGGATACATGTAGTTGGAACTCTAAATCAAACACGGTTTGTGCTAGCTCTTTGAAACTTGGCACAATAATGTAGTTCCAGGGTCTATCGCTATGGTTTGTGTCCTATTGAAGTAGCCCCAAGCAGAGACTGACGAGAATCACTTACATTGAAAGGGGTTGCCAAGTTTCCAAAAAACTACGAGTTTCCTGAAATCTCAGCAAACATTTTTTCACCCAATCTCGATGATACTGGCACGTAATGATCAGTACACCAATCCCACTTGGCTCACCAAATTTCGTTCTTCTAGATTAAATCGTTCGTTGCAGTAACCGTTTTCATGTTTAGGTTTCACTCTGTTTTCTCCTATATGGATACATGTAGTTGGAACTCTAAATCAAACACGGTTTGTGCTAGCTCTTTGAAACTTGGCACAATAATGTAGTTCCAAGTTCTATCGCTGTGGTATGTGTCCTATTGAAGTAGCCCCAAGCAGAGACTGACGAGAATCACTTTCATTGAAAGGGTTTGCCAAGCTTCCAAAAAACTACGAGTTTCCTGAATTCTCAGCAAACATTTTTTCAGCCAATCTTTATGATACTGGCAGGTAATGATCAGTACACCAATCCCACTTGACTGACCAAATTTCGTTCTTCTTGGTTAAACCGTTCCTTTGCAGTAACCGTTTTCATTTTTAGGTTTCACTCTTTTTTCTCCTATATGGATACATGTAGTTGGAACTCTAAATCAAACACGGTTTGTGCTAGTTTTTTGAAACTTGGCACAATAATGTAGTTCCAGGTTCTCTCCCTATACTTTGTGTCCTATTGGAGTAGCCCCAAGCAGAGACTGAAGAGAATCACTTTCATTGAAAGGGGTTGCCAAGCTTCCAAAAAACTACGAGTTTCCTGTAATCTCAGCAAAACATTTTTTCAACCCAATATCGATGATACTTGCAGGTAATGATCAGTACACCAATCCCACTTGGCTCACCAAATTTCGTTCTTCTAGGTTAAACCGTTCCTTTAGAGTAACCGTTTTCATTTTTAGGTTTCACTCTGTTTTCACCTATATGGATACATTTGGTTGGAACTCTAAATCAAACACGGTTTGTGCTAGCTCTTTGAAACTTGGCACAATAATGTAGTTCCAGGTTCTATCCCTATACTTTGTGTCCTATTGAAGTAGCCCCAAGCAGAGACTGACGAGAATCACTTTCATTGAAAGGGGTTGCCAAGCTTCCAAAAAACTACGAGTTTCCTGAAATCTCAGCAAACATTTTTTCACCCAATCTCGATGATACTGGCACGTAATGATCAGTACACCAATCCCACTTGACTCACCAAATTTCGTTCTTCTTGGTTAAACCGTTCCTTTGCAGTAACCGTTTCATGTTTAGGTTTCACTCTGTTTTCTCCTATATGGATACATGTAGTTGGAACTCTAAATCAAACACGGTTTGTGCTAGCTTCTTTGAAACTTGGCACAATAATGTAGTTCCAGGGTCTATCGCTATGGTTTGTGTCCTATTGAAGTAGCCCCAAGCAGAGACTGACGAGAATCACTTTCATTGAAAGGGGTTGCCAAGCTTCCAAAAAACTACGAGTTTCCTGAAATCTCAGCAAACATTTTTTCACCCAATCTTGATGATACTTGCAGGTAATGATCAGTACACCAATCCAACTTGGCTCACTAAATTTCGTTCTTCAAGGTTAAACCGTTCCTTTGCAGTAACCGTTTTTATTTTTAGGTTTCACTCTGTTTTCTCCTATATGGATACATGTAGTTGGAACTCTAAATCAAACACGGTTTGTGCTAGCTCTTTGAAACTTCGCACAATAATGTAGTTCCAAGTTCTATCGCTATGGTTTGTGTTCTATTGAAGTAACCCCAAGCAGAGACTGACGAGAATCACTTTCATTGAAAGGGGTTACAAAGCTTCCAAAAACTACGAGTTCCATGAAATCACAGCAAACATTTTTTCACCCAATCTTGATGACATTGGCTGGTAATTATCAGTACACCAATCCCACTTGGCTCACCAATTTCGTTCTTCTAGGTTAACCGTTCCATTGCAGTAACCGTTTTCATATTTAGGTTTCACAAAGTTTTCTCCTATATGGATACATGTATTTGGAACTCTAAATCAAACACGGTTTGTGCTAGCTCTTTGAAACTTGGCACAATAATGTAGTTCCAGGGTCTATCGCTATGGTTTGTGTCTTATTGAAGTAGCCGCAAGCAGAGACTGACGAGAATCACTTTCATTGAAAGGGGTTGCCAAGCTTCAAAAAACTACGAGTTTCCTGAAATCTCAGCAAATATTTTTTCAACAATCTTGATGATACTGGCAGGTAATGATCAGTACACCAATCCCACTTAGCTCACCAAATTTCGTTCTTCTTGTTTAAACCGTTCCTTTGCAGTAACCGTTTTCATGTTTAGGTTTCACTCTATTTTCTCCTATATGGATACATGTAGTTGGAACTCTAAATCAAACACGGTTTGTGCTAGTTCTTTGAAACTTGGCACAATAATGTAGTTCCAGGTTCTATTGCTATGCTTTGTGTTCTATTGAAGTAGCTCCAAGCAGAGACTGACGAGAATCACTTTCATTGAAAGGAGTTGCCAAGCTTCCAAAAAACTACGAGTTTCTGAAATCTCAGCAAACATTTTTTCACCCAATCTTGATGATATTTTCAGGTAATGATCAGGACACCAATCCCACTTGGCTCACCAATTTCCTTCTTCTAGGTTAAACCGTTCCTTTGCAGTAACCGTTTTCATGTTTAGGTTTCACTCTGTTTTCTCCTATATGGATACATGTAGTTTGTAATCCTAAATCAAACACGGTTTGTGCTAGTTCTTTGAAACTTGGCACAATAATGTAGTTCCAGGTTCTATTGCTATGGTTTGTGTCCTATTGAAGTAGCCCCAAGCAGAGACTGACGAGAATCACTTTCATTGAAAGGGGTTGTCAAGCTTCCAAAAAACTACGAGTTTCCTGAAATCTCAGCAAATATTTTTCACCCAATCTTGATGATACTGGTAGGTAATGATCAGTACACCAATCCCACTTGGCTCACCAAATTTCGTTCTTCTAGGTTAAACCGTTCCTTTGCAGTAACCGTTTTTATTTTTAGGTTTCACTGTGTTTTCTCCTATATGGATACATGTAGTTGGAACTCTAAATCAAACACGGTTTGTGCTAGCTCTTTGAAACTTTGCACAATAATGTAGTTCCAGGGTCTATCGCTATGGTTTGTGTCCTATTGAAGTAGCCCCAAGCAGAGACTGACGAGAATCACTTACATTGAAAGGGGTTGCCAAGTTTCCAAAAAACTACGAGTTTCCTGAAATCTCAGCAAACATTTTTTCACCCAATCTCGATGATACTGGCACGTAATGATCAGTACACCAATCCCACATGGCTCACCAAATTTCGTTCTTCTAGATTAAATCGTTCGTTTGCAGTAACCGTTTTCATGTTTAGGTTTCACTCTGTTTTCTCCTATATGGATACATGTAGTTGGAACTCTAAATCAAACACGGTTTGTGCTAGCTCTTTGAAACTTGGCACAGTAATGTAGTTCCAAGTTCTATCGCTGTGGTATGTGTCCTATTGAAGTAGCCCCAAGCAGAGACTGACGAGAATCACTTTCATTGAAAGGGGTTGCCAAGCTTCCAAAAAACTACGAGTTTCCTGAAATCTCAGCAAACATTTTTTCACCCAATCTTGATGATACTTGCAGTTAATGATCAGTAAACCAGTCCCACTTGGCTCACCAAATTTCATTCTTCTAGGTTAAACCGTTCGTTTGCAGTAACCGTTTTCATGTTTAGGATTCACTCTGTTTTCTCCTACATGGATACATGTAGTTGGAACTCTATATCAAACACGGTTTGTGCTAGCTCTTTGAAACTAGGCACAAGAATGTAGTTCCAAGTTCTATCGCTATGGTTTGTGTCTTATTGAAGTAGCCCAAGCAGAGACTGACGTGAATCACTTTCATTGAAAGGGTTGCCAGCTTCCAAAAAACTACGAGTTTCCTGAAATCCCCGCAAACACTTTCACCCAATCTTGATGATACTGGCAGGTAATGATCAGGACACCAATCCCACTTGGCTCACCAAATTTCGTTCTTCTAGGTTAAAACGTTCCTTGCAGTATCAGTTTTCATATTAGGTTTCACACAGTTTTCTACTATATGGATACATGTAGTTGGAACTCTAAATCAAACACGGTTTGTGCTAGCTCTTTGAAACTTGGCACAATAATGTAGTTCCAGGGTCTATCGCTATGGTTTGTGTCCTATTGAAGTAGCTCCAAGCAGAGACTGACGAGAATCACTTACATTGAAAGGGGTTGCCAAGTTTCCAAAAAACTACGAGTTTCCTGAAATCTCAGCAAACATTTTTTCACCCAAACTCGATGATACTGGCACGTAATGATCAGTACACCAATCCCAGTTGGCTCACCAAATTTCGTTCTTCTAGATTAAATCGTTCGTTTGCAGTAACCGTTTTCATTTTTTAGGTTTCACTCTTTTTTCTCCTATATGGATACATGTATTTGGAACTCTAAATCAAACACGGTTTGTGCTAGTTCTTTGAAACTTGCACAATAATGTAGTTCCAGGTTCTATCCCTATACTTTGTGTCCTATTGGAGTAGCCCCAAGCAGAGACTGAAGAGAATCACTTTCATTGAAAGGGGTTGCCAAGCTTCCAAAAAACTACGAGTTTCCTGAAATTTCAGCAAACATTTTTTCACCCAATATCGATGATACTTGCAGGTAATGATCAGTACACCAATCCCACTTGGCTCACCAAATTTCGTTCTTCTAGGTTAAACCGTTCCTTTGCAGTAACCCTTTTCATTTTTAGGTTTCACTCTGTTTTCACATATATGGATACATTTGGTTGGAACTCTAAATCAAACACGGTTTGTGCTAGCTCTTTGAAACTTGGCACAATAATGTAGTTCCAGGTTCTATCCCTATACTTTGTGTCCTATTGAAGTAGCCCCAAGCAGAGACTGACGAGAATCACTTTCATTGAAAGGGGTTGCCAAGCTTCCAAAAAACTACGAGTTTCCTGAAATCTCAGCAAATATTTTTCACCCAATCTTGATGATACTTGCAGGTAATGATCAGTACACCAATCCAACTTGGCTCACTAAATTTCGTTCTTCAAGGTTAAACCGTTCCTTTGCAGTAACCGTTTTTATTTTTAGGTTTCACTCTGTTTTCTCCTATATGGATACATGTAGTTGGAACTCTAAATCAAACACGGTTTGTGCTAGCTCTTTGAAACTTGGCACAATAATGTAGTTCCAGGGTCTATCGCTATGGTTTGTGTCTTATTGAAGTAGCCGCAAGCAGAGACTGACGAGAATCACTTTCATTGAAAGGGGTTGCCAAGCTTCCAAAAAACTACGAGTTTCCTGAAAATCTCAGCAAATATTTTTTCAACAATCTTGATGATACTGGCAGGTAATGATCAGTACACCAATCCCACTTGGCTCACCAAATTTCGTTCTTCTTTTTTAAACCGTTCCTTTGCAGTAACCGTTTTCATTTTATAGGTTTCACTCTGTTTTCTCCTATATGGATACATGTAGTTGGAACTCTAAATCAAACACGGTTTGTGCTAGCTCTTTGAAACTTGGCACAATAATGTAGTTCCAAGTTCTATCGCTATGGTTTGTGTCCTATTGAAGTAGCCCCAAGCAAAGACTGACGAGAATCACTTTCATTGAAAGGGGTTGCCAAGCTTCCAAAAAACTACGAGTTTCCTGAAATCTCAGCAAACATTTTTTCACCCAATCTTGATGATACTGGCAGGTAATGATCAGTACAAAAATCCACTTGACTCACCAAATTTCGTTCTTCTTGGTTAAACCGTTCCTTTGCAGTAACCTTTTTCATGTTTAGGTTTCACTCTGTTTTCTCCTATATGGATACATGTATTTGGAACTCTAAATCAAACACGGTTTCTGCTAGCTCTTTGAACCTTGGCACAATAATGTAGTTCTAGGGTCTATCGCTATGGTTTGTGTCTTATTGAAGTAGCCGCAAGCAGAGACTGACGAGAATCACTTTTCATTGAAAGGGGTTGCCAAGCTTCCAAAAAACTACGAGTTTCCTGAAATCTCAGCAAACATTTTTTTCACCCAATCTTGATGATACTGGCAGGTAATGATCAGTACACCAATCCCACTTGGCTCACCAAATTTCGTTCTTCTTGGTTAAACCGTTCCTTTGCAGTAACGTTTCATTTTTAGGTTTCACTCTGTTTTCTCCTATATGGATACATGTAGTTGGAACTCTAAATCAAACACGGTTTGTGCTAGCTCTTTGAAACTTGGCACAATAATGTAGTTCCAGGTTCTATCCCTATACTTTGTGTCCTATTGAAGTAGCCAAAGCAGAGACTGACGAGAATCACTTTCATTGAAAGGGGTTGCCAAGCTTCCAAAAACTACGAGTTTCCTGAAATCTCAGCAAACATTTTTTCACCCAATCTTGATGATACTGGCAGGTAATGATCAGTACACCAATCCCACTTGACTCACCAAATTTCGTTCTTCTTGGTTAAACCGTTCCTTTGCAGTAACCGTTTTCATTTTTAGGTTTCACTCTGTTTTCACCTATATGGATACATGTAGTTGGAACTCTAAATCAAACACGGTTTGTGCTAGCTCTTTGAAACGTGGCACAATAATGTAGTTCCAAGTTCTATCGCTATGGCATCTGTCCTATTGAAGTAGCCCCAAGCAGAGACTGACGAGAATCACTTTCATTGAAAGGGGTTGCCAAGCTTCCAAAAAACTACGAGTTTCCTGAAATCTCAGCAAACATTTTTTCCTCCAATCTTGATGATACTTTCAGGTAATGATCAGTATACCAATCCCACGTGGCTCACCAAATTTCGTTCTTCTAGAATAAATCGTTCCTTTGCAGTAACCGTTTTCATGTTTAGGTTTCACTCTGTTTTCTCCTATATGGATACATGTAGTTGGAACTCTAAATCAAACACGGTTTGTGCTAGCTCTTTCAAACTTGGCACAATAATGTAGTTCCAAGTTCTATCGCTATGGTTTGTGTCCTATTGAAGTAGCCCCAAGCAAAGACTGACGAGAATCACTTTCATTGAAAGGGGTTGCCAAGCTTCCAAAAAACTACGAGTTTCCTGAAATCTCAGCAAACATTTTTTCACCCAATCTTGATGATACTGGCAGGTAATGATCAGTACACAAATCCCACTTGACTCACCAAATTTCGTTTTTCTTGGTTAAACCGTTCCTTTGCAGTAACCTTTTTCATGTTTAGGTTTCACTCTGTTTTCTCCTATATGGATACATGTAGTTGGAACTCTAAATCAAACACAGTTTGTGCTAGCTCTTTGAAACTTGGCACAATAATATAGTTCCAGAATCTATCCCTATACTTTGTGTCCTATTGAAGTAGCCCCAAGCAGAGACTGACGAGAATCACTTTCATTGAAAGGGGTTGCCAAGCTTCCAAAAAACTACGAGTTTCCTGAAATCTCAGCAAACATTTTTTCACTCAATCTTGATGATACTTGCAGTTAATGATCAGTAAACCAGTCCCACTTGGCTCACCAAATTTCTTTCTTCTAGGTTAAACCGTTCGTTTGCAGTAACCGTTTTCATGTTTAGGATTCACTCTGTTTTCTCCTACATGGATACATGTAGTTGGAACTCTAAATCATACACGGTTTGTGCTAGCTCTTTGAAACTAGGCACAAGAATGTAGTTCCAAGTTCTATCGCTATGGTATGTGTCTTATTGAAGTAGCCCCAAGCAGAGACTGACGAGAATGACTTTCATTGAAAGGGGTTGCCAGCTTCCAAAAAACTACGTGTTTCCTGAAATCCCCGCAAACACTTTCACCCAATCTTGATGATACAGGCAGGTAATGATCAGGACACCAATCCCACTTGGCTCACCAAATTTCGTTCTTCTAGGTTAAACCGTTCCTTGCAGTAACAGTTTTCATATTTAGGTTTCACAAAGTTTTCTCCTATATGGATACATGTAGTTGGAACTCTAAATCAAACACGGTTTGTGCTACCTCTTTGAAACTTGGCACAATAATGTAGTTCCAGGGTCTATCGCTATGGTTTGTGTCCTATTGAAGTAGCCCCAAGCAGAGACTGACGAGAATCACTTACACTGAAAGGGTTGCCAAGTTTCCAAAAAACTACGAGTTTCCTGAAATCTCAGCAAACATTTTTTCACCCAATCTCGATGATACTGGCACGTAATGATCAGTACACCAATCCCACTTGGCTCACCAAATTTCGTTCTTCTAGATTAAATCGTTCATTTGCAGTAACCGTTTTCATGTTTACGTTTCACTCTGTTTTCTCCTATATGGATACATGTAGTTGGAACTCTAAATCAAACACGGTTTGTGCTAGCTCTTTGAAACTTGGCACAATAATGTAGTTCCAGGGTCTATCGCTGTGGTATGTGTCCTATTGAAGTAGCCCCAAGCAGAGACTGACGAGAATCACTTTCATTGAAAGGGGTTGCCAAGCTTCCAAAAAACTACGAGTTGCCTGAAATCTCAGCAAACATTTTTTCACACAATCTTGATGATACTGGCAGGTAATGATCAGTACACAAATCCCACTTGACTCACCAAATTTCGTTCTTCTTGGTTAAACCGTTCCTTTGCAGTAACCGTTTTCATGTTTAGGTTTCACTCTGTTTTCTCCTATATGGATACATGTAGTTGGAACTCTAAATCAAACACGGTTTGTGCTAGCTCTTTGAAACTTGGCACAATAATGTAGTTCCAGGATCTATCCCTATACTTTGTGTCCTATTGAAGTAGCCCCAAGCAGAGACTGACGAGAATCACTTTCATTGAAAGGGGTTGCCAAGCTTCCAAAAAACTACGAGTTTCCTGAAATCTCAGTAAATATTTTTTCACCCAATCTTGATGATACTTGCAGGTAATGATCAGTACACCAATCCAACTTGGCTCACTAAATTTCGTTCTTCAAGGTTAAACCGTTCCTTTGCAGTAACCGTTTTTATTTTTAGGTTTCACTCTGTTTTCTCCTATATGGATACATGTAGTTGGAACTCTAAATCAAACAGGGTTTGTGCTAGCTCTTTGAAACTTCGCACAATAATGTAGTTCCAAGTTCTATCGCTATGGTTTGTGTTCTATTGAAGTAACCCCAAGCAGAGACTGACGAGAATCACTTTCATTGAAAGGGGTTACCAAGCTTCCAAAAAACTACGAGTTTCCTGAAATCTCAGCAAACACTTTTTCACCCAATCTTGATGATACTTGCAGTTAATGATCAGTAAACCAGTCCCACTTGGCTCACCAAATTTCTTTCTTCTAGGTTAAACCGTTCGTTTGCAGTAACCGTTTTCATGTTTAGGATTCACTCTGTTTTCTCCTACATGGATACATGTAGTTGGAACTCTAAATCAAACACGGTTTGTGCGAGCTCTTTGAAACTTGGCAAAAGAATGTAGTTCCAAGTTCTATCGCTATGGTTTGTGTCCTATTGAAGTAGCCCCAAGCAGAGACTGACGAGAATCACTTTCATTGAAAGGGGTTGCCAGCTTAAAAAAAATACGAGTTTCCTGAAATCTCCAAAAACACTTTCACCCAATCTTGATGATACTGGCAGGTAATGATCAGTACACCAATCCCACTTGGCTCACCAAATTTCGATCTTCCTGGTTAAACCGTTCCTTTGCAGTAACCGTTTTCATTTTTAGGTTTCACTCTGTTTTCTCCTATATGGATACATGTAGTTGGAACTCTAAATCAAACACGGTTTGTGCTAGCTCTTTGAAACTTGGCACAATAATGTAGTTCCAAGTTCTATCGCTATGGTTTGTGTCTTATTGAAGTAGCCCCAAGCAGAGACTGACGAGAATCACTTTCATTGAAAGGGGTTGCCAAGCTTCCAAAAACTACGAGTTTCCTGAAATCTCAGCAAACATTTTTTCACCCAATCTTGATGATACTTGCAGGTAATGATCAGTACACCAATCCCACTTGGCTCACCAAATTTCGTTCTTCTAGGTTAAACCGTTCCTTTGCAGTAACCGTTTTCATGTTTAGGTTTCACTCTGTTTTCTCCCACATGGATACATGTAGTTGGAACTCTAAATCAAACACGGTTTGTGCTAGCTCTTTGAAACTTGGCAAAAGAACTTAGTTCCCAGTTCTATCGCTATGGTTTGTGTCCTATTGAAGTAGCCCCAAGCAGAGACTGACGAGAATCACTTTGATTGAAAGGGGTTGCCAAGCTTCTAAAAAACTACGAGTTTCCTGAAATCTCAGCAACCATTTTTTCACCCAATCTTGATGATACTGGCAGGTAATGATCAGTACACCAATCCCACTTGGCTCACCAAATTTCGTTCTTCTAGGTTAAACCGTTCCTTTGCAGTAACCGTTTTCATGTTTAGGTTTCACTCTGTTTTCTCCTATATGGATACATGTAGTTGGAACTCTAAATCAATCACGGTTTCTGCTAGCTCTTGAAACATGGCACAATAATGTAGTTCCAGGTTCTATCCCTATACTTTGTGTCCTATTGAAGTAGCCCCAAGCAGAGACTGACACGAATCACTTTCATTGAAAGGGGTTGCCAAGCTTCCAAAAAACTACGAGTTTCCTGAAATCTCAGCAACCATTTTTTCACCCAATCTTGATGATACTGGCAGGTAATGATCAGTACACCAATCGCACTTAGCTCACCAAATTTCGTTCTTCTAGGTTAAACCGTTCCTTTGCAGTAACCGTTTTCATGTTTAGGTTTCACTCTGTTTTCTCCTATATGGATACATGTAGTTGGAACTCTAATCAATCACGGTTTCTGCTAGCTCTTTGAAACATGGCACAATAATGTAGTTCCAGGTTCTATCCCTATAATTTGTGTCCTATTGAAGTAGCCCCAAGCAGAGACTGACGAGAATCACTTTCATTGAAAGGGGTTGCCAAGCTTCCAAAAAACTACGAGTTTCCTGAAATCTCAG